>NW_017724979.1:471950-569173 GCF_001865875.1 Lupinus angustifolius | reverse complement strand
ACTTTCTTGATAATCTGACTGACAACCTTTCTCCCCTTTTGACATTATCAAAAAGATAAACTAAATGATATTTTGGTCAAAAGTAAGAAGAGATATGAAGTGAACTCAAACTATAATTAATCAATGAATATTGGGAATATATTAATCAATGAGTTGATGAAAATATTGAACACGTGCTCACATTGATTACATTTAATCGATTAAGATAGTTGGTTAATCAATTAAAACAACATAATACAACAGTTTGACAGATTTAATGGCATGGAAGGTTATACATGAACTAATCAAGTGTGGAATGATCAAGCATTTATATTATAGCATTCAACCAGCAGGCTCAATCGAACATAAGATATACATATAACCAAACATGATTAAGAACCATTAAACATATAATCATACTATATTTGACATAGATAGGAATGTTATGTAAGCAAATTAAAACCAAAATAGTAACGATTTAAGTTCAAAGCATGCATATCAAGTCATAATAGTGCATAAAATGTAGATAGTTAGAATTATAACCCAAAAAGCATAGAGAAAATATGTTTCAAAATTACAAAGCAGCATAAATCCTGAAAATTAGCCATTTAGAAGAACTAAACCGAAGGCAATCTAAGGTCTAACGACTTCTAATCTAGGGATGCGGAGGAGGATCTCTGTCATCCGGTATGGTCAGACTACTATGACCCCATATGAGGAATCTCAACTTCTCAAATTCTGCACAAAACCTCTCATTCTGTGCCTTAACAGTGTTCTGAACAAAGCTCCTCATAGCCTGATAGTGGTTATCAATGTAGGCAACCTGACGCTGCTCAAATTGTTCCAAATCATTATGGTAGGAGTCTTTTAAAGACTGAAAATGTAAATCCATTCTGTTATTCAGCCTTTGCTCCATGACATCCAACTGAGCTAATCCAAAGGATGGTTCCTGCGATGCAGTTCCACATGGCTCCCCCTGAGATTCTGAATTAGGCTGATCTGTACCAGCCTGATCCTCAACATCAGATAGATCCAAATCCATGGTAGTGTAATCCTCCTGGTATTGCCAAGTACTTCCATACTTGTAGATACCCATCTTGTGGATAAGGCTTTCACCAACAAGGTGTTCTTTATGAGAAGTCTGTGTGATGATGGTGTTGTTAGGTATCAGTGGTCTAGACACGCGTAGAAGGGGGGGGGTTGAATAGGTGTAGTGGTTATCAATTACCGCTTTTCGCACCAAAACCCGGATCTGGAAAATAGCCCAGGTAATCGATTAACCAGTCGTCTTAATCGATTAAAACGTATCAGAAGTAGAATTACCAGATTGGCTTCTTGCACAACATGTTACCTAGACACACGTAGAAAGGGGGGGGAGGGGGGGGGTTGAATAGGTGTAGTGGTTATCAATTACCACTTTTCGCACCAAAACCCGGTTCTGGAAAATAGCCCAGGTAATCGATTAACCACTGGGCTTAATCGATTAAAACGTATCAGAAGCAGAATTACTAGATTGGCTTCTTGCACAATATGTTACCATCAAACAAGTAGAGATACAACATATATTTTTATGCATAATTAACAAGGATATAGAAAAGTAGCAGTATGCAAAATATCATCTTAATACACAGATTAAAATAGCTTGAATTATAAAAGAGATTGAGAGAGAACAACTTGCCCCATATGATTTTTATCCTGGTTCGTTTGCGGGTCCACTTACAAACAACACGCAGGCCTCCCCTTCCGATCTTGCATGATTTTCCTCTTCACTATAGAACACAATGTATCGTTACATACACCTATTCAATTACAAAACTCGAACGTTCCTTTCTTGGAACCCAAAGAACTTCGTCACCCTTGTTTTGACCTTTCCCAAAACCGCCTCCCAAGAAACCCTTCTTACTACGATTTGGCCCAAACCAAGGTATCGCTCTTTATCCCAAGACCTCCAAGTCTTCGTGACAAACACCTTACCTAACCGCAGCTAGGTTTCCTAATCCTTGAATTACAATGCTTTGAGTTATGAATGAGTACTTAATACTCAAATTTTACAATAATGAAAACTCAATGATTAACCCACACTCAAGTAACACAAGCCATCATGAATGTATGCGAGTTAATACACAATACAGATAATGCAGAATCTTTCTCGAAAATCTCTAAACATAATGCATGAACATGTAAGAAAGAATGAATGAGATTTAGCACATTAAAACCACATGCAATACATCATGAACAATATCAACTAAGCATGTTAATCTCTCTTTGTCTTCTGCCTAAATGCAACAAATCACATAAACAATATGATCTCAAATAGTTTCTAACTATGATATGCAATGCCTCACTTTTATGCAATTTACCAGAATTTATACAAAACAGATTTGGCTCCACAAACTGTTTTTTCCAGTTATGCAGTTAAAACAGAAAACATTTAAAACATAAAACAGACACGTTATATGTTATGCTTGACTCCTATACATGTTTTGGCAATTATGTTATGTCTAATATGCACATATAACATGTATGATTAATGCATGAACACATATAAACTAGATGATATGCATCATGAATATGATATTCAATATTAATGGCTTGTGAGACTTGCATCTAGGTTTACCTTACATAGACTCACTAACTAAGGCATACATCCCAGACTACTTTGAAATAGAACTCTATTGATATAACCTAGTCTAGATATGACCCTTGAGTTCTAGGCATGTTGATTGTTGAGACATCTTCAAGCTTTTACTAACTCCTAGTTTTCATCAAAACATCGACAAACCATTGTTAGTGCAATCCTTGACACTTTGCACTTTCAGGTGTCAGATACGTCAATATGCAGATAGTCAACAATTCTTGATATGAAGATACTGTAGGACAGCAACTTGGATTGCAACGTAGAGACATTATACATGACCTTCAGGATCTCCTCAGACCAATTAACCATTTTATTCTCCTTAACAACATACATGAATTTCAAATCATTAACAATTGGTTGAGCATGATTGGTATTTCTCTGAACTAAAATATATGCAATCAAATAGTGAAGCAATCTATTCTCACTGATAATGAACCATCTTTAGTTTGTTCTCCTTGGACATTCAGATGAGGACCTCTCACACATGATTTGTAAACCCTCAGCAGCATCAAAATCCTTAAGCCATTCAAAATCACCTAGGCTAACACCAGTAGTGGATAAGCCACCCAAATTCATAAAAATGTCACTTTCCATCTCAAATAGATTTCCCGAAACCATAGACCAATATTTGTCATCTTATAACAAAAGTTGGCGTAAAATGCCCTAATCAAAGCGGGGTACAGATTACCCGTTAATTCCAAAAACATCACAGCTCCCTGATCTTGCATTCCTTACGAAAACTCAATATTCTGTTCCGCCATCCAGGTTAGATTAGCATACCTTATGTAGGTGGGTTTCCTTCCCTGAAACTTGGACAATCGGGTCTCCTGAAGTATAAGTGAGTAGTAGGGATCTCCACAGTCATGCCTTATGTTCGGATTTGAAGATGAAGCAGCAGGAGGCCTTCGAGTGCGTTGAGTAGTTGTCTTGAACCTCTTTGAACGTCCTCTTTCCATTGTTGATTGAAAGACCGTGAGTAATGAGAGGAGAAGAAGGATAAGAGAGGGAACCGTGAGTAAAGCTTAGGGTTTGGAATTGGGAATAGGGATTCTTGGGAAATTTGAGGAAAGGATTGGATGAATTGAGGTGCAAAATGGGTAAATGTGAGGTTTAATTATTCTTTTAAGCTAAGATTTCGAATTTTTCTGTTGCATTTGAGATTTAGAGAGAAAAGGGGGAAGAGAGGGTGTGAAAAAATGGCAAAAACACTACTGATTCTAATTTATCTGCTGTCGTTAATCGATTAAGAGGTGCATTTAATCGATTAATCAGTGTTAAAATTCTAGATTTTTAGAAAAATGAGTTTAACAGCAGTATAATGTGAATCTTTAGGCAAAGCTTGAAATCTAGCACACACACAAACACTAAACATGATATCGGGACGACTCGCAGTTAAATACAATAATGAGCCAATAATTCTACGATACTCGTTTACCTCGATTGCTTTTCCCTTTTCATCTTTGTCTAGATAGCAAGCAGACGCCATAGGTGTTGAAGCCTCTTTACACTTTTCCATGTCACACTTCTACAGTAACTCCTTGCAATATTTTGATTGATGAATGAAGATGCCACTTTCCATTTGTTTGATTTGTAGTATAAGAAAGAAGGTCAGCTCACCCATCATCAACATCTCAAATTCACCCTACATCATCTCAGAAAATTCTTTACAAAGAATGTCATTAGTAGATCCGAAGATTATATCATCAACATATATTTGTACTATTAGCATATGATTATCTAATCTACGAATGAAGAGGGTAGTATCAACCATACCCCTCATGAACCCTTTTTCCAAGATGAAAGAGCTCAATCTATCATACCAAGCTCTAGGAGCTTGTTTCAGGCCATAAAGGCATTTTTGAGCTAATATACATGGTTCAGATATTTAAAATTTTCAAAGCCGAGAGGTTGATCTACATATACCTCCTCTTGAATGTAGCCATTCAAGAAGGCGCTCTTGATATCCATTTGAAAGTGCTTAAAATTCATAATTGATGCAAAGGATAAAAGAATCCTAATGACATCTAATCTGGCTACAGGAGCGTAGGTTTTATCATAATCGATGTGTTCCTTTTAGTTGTAGCCTTGGGCCACTAAGCGAGCTTTATTTCTGATTATCAAGCCAGATTCATCTAATTTATTACGAAAGATCCATCTAGTACCAATCACTGGATGTTCTTTAGGCTTAGGGACCAAGTCCCATACATTATTATGCTCGAATTAGTTTAGTTTTTCTTGCATAGCTATACCCCAGTGCACATCCTCAATGGTCTCATCGATGGTCTTAGGCTCGATTTGAGATACAAACGCAATGAAGTTACAAAAGTAATGTAAAGAGCTACGCGTTACCACCCCCGTAGTTATATCACCTATCACTTTGTCGAGTGGATGATCCTTCTTGGTCTTCCACACGATTGGAAGGTCCTGATGCTCATCTAGGACAACTTGCTCTGCTTCTTCTTCTTTGTCCTGGTCTATGTCCTTGGAGTATGCTTCTTCCAAAGCACCTGCAACATCATCAGAAAATACCTTTCTCTTCTCTTTTGGAGAAGATTCGTCAAAATGGACATGCACAGACTCTTCTACTTGCATTGAACATTTATTAAAGACTCGATAAGCTTTACTATTGAATGAATACCCAAAAAATATACCCTCATATGCTTTTGAATCAAATTTACATAAAGCGCTTTTTCCATTTTCTAATATAAAGCATTTACTACCAAAAGCATGAAAATGAGCAATATTAGGTTTTCGGCCTTTTAAAAGTTCATAAAGATTTTTTGAAAAAGTAGGCCTCAAGAGTATACGACTAATCACATAGCAAGCTGTATGCACTGCATCAACCCAAAAATATTTGGGAACCTTGCTTTCATTTAACATGGTTCTTGCAAGCTCCTCTAAGACTCGATTCTTCCTCTCAACAACTCCATTTTGTTGAGGTATACGAGGGGCTAAGAATTGATGCATAATACCATATTTATCACAAAATTTATGAAATTGATGGTTTTCAAATTCGCCACCATGATCGGATCGAATATATATTATCTTATGATTAAAATGATTTTTGATTTGTTTGGCAAGGTTTTTGAAAGACCTGAAAGCATCGCTCTTGGACGATAGAAATAGTGTCCATGTGAATCTAGAGAAATCGTCAACGATTACTAAAGCATAAAAGCTACCACCAAAACTCATACCTGTAATGGTCGAAACAAGTCCATATGGAGAAGCTCCAATGGTCTTGTTGTGGATATCACATTCTTTTTAGCAAAATATTTTTTAACTTGTTTAAGTTTTTGACAAGTACCACAAATTTCTGGAGTTTTAAAATCAAGTTTGGGTACCCCATCAACCAAATTATTTTTAGACAATTTATCTCGATGCTTTACATGAATATGAGTGACGCGTCTATGCCAAAGCCATATATTATCCTCTTTAGATATAAAACATTTTGAAAATAGAGTAGTGACATCCTCTATGTTAACCATATAGATATTATTTATACGATATCCGACAAACTTAACTTTATTAGATATATTGTGATGAATAATACAACACTCAGAATCAAAAGATACACGGTTACTTTTATCGCATAGTTGGTTGATACTAAAGAGATTATGTTTCAGGCCTTCAATATACAGCACATTTTCGATCATTGCTCGATTTGAGTTGCCAATTGTTCCGGTGCCAAGTATCTTCCCTTTGTTGTTGTCTCCATACGTGACAAACCCTTTTTCTTTAAAGGATAGATCTAGGAATTTTGATCTATCTCCCGTCATATGTCTCGAGCATCCACTATCAAGATACAAATGTTGTCCATGTACTCATAGACATACCTGCAAAACATAGATCACTTGCCTTTTTCAGGTACCCAAGTTATGTTGGGTCCTTTTCTGTTAGTAACTAGGGAGTCATATCCCTTTTTCATTCATACATACACACCGCTAGGTATACCATATTTTCTAATATAACAAGAGTAGGAAGTGTGGCCATGTGTGCCACAATAAAAGCATGTAGGAAAATTTTTATTAAAAAATTTCTTATTAGGCCGATTAATAGGTCTCCTATATCGTATTCTCCTATGCGTAGGGGGAATGTATCCTAGCCCGGTATGGTCACCAACATTTCTAGTTTGGCTAAGCATAGTGTTAACATGTTTTGACTCTCTATGAGTTTTGTGAGTTTTTCAAAAAGTCTCAAATTTTCGTGTTTCAAATCTTCGCAAGAATCACAGACAGTTGATTATTTTTGTAATGAAACTATTTTTTGTTCTTTTAGAAGGATAACTCTTTTTCTATCAGACCTAATCCTAGCTAATTTCTTAAATTCATTATGCAATTCGACATACGCATTATACAAATCCTCATACGGAGGAGAATCATCAGATGAAGTAGATGAGGTGTCAGAATATACCTCGCTGTTTACCTCTTTCCAATTTAAGCAACAATCATCATCTGTTCTGGTCATTGAGCATAGCTTGGCTATCTCCTCTTCATCTAAGGTGCTCGATGTCGTGTCCTCCTCAGGTATATCCCATACTATATAGGCTTTCTTTGACTTGAAGTCCTCAAGAGTGCTCTTATATGAATCAACCTTCTTGAGGTAAGTGGGACATTGAAACCTCATATGTCTTGGCTTACCACATTCATGGCAAGTGAAATGCTCTTTACTCTTATCTTTCTTGGTCGACTCGTGCTCTTGTTTCTTTTAGAAATGTTTGAAGCCTCCTTTCTTTAGGATTTTCCTGAATTTGCGTACGAGAAGACTCAAAGTTTCATCATCCACATCTGAATCAGATTCGTCTTCTTCTCTCTTCTATAGATTGAGACATTGTTGATGTGAGAGATAGACTCTTCTTTTTGCGATATGATTCTTCGTGCATAGTCAAGAGTCCAAGCTCGATTTCGTGCTCTTGAAGTTTTCCAAACAATGTCGCCAAAGGCATGTAGTGAAGATCCTTCGATTCCATGATAGATTTTACTTTTGGTTGCAATCTCCTGTCAAGAAAACGTAAAACTTTGTCACTAAGCTCTCATTTGGTAAATTGTTTTATCAAAAACAACTAAATGGTTAACTATATGAGTGAATCGTTTTTGCTTGTCACTGATAGATTCACTTGGTAACATACGAAACAGCTCATACTCGTGTGTCAGGGCATTCAACCTGACACGCTTGACTTCGCTAGTGCCTTCGTGGGTCACTTGTAAAGTGTCCCACATTTATTTGGCATTTTGGCACTACAAAACTCGAAAGAACTCATCATAGGATAGGGTCGATGTGATGATGTCTTTAGCACTCAGGTTGTATTGAACCTTTTTGCGTTCATCATCGGTTCATAGACTTTTTGGTTCATTGTCCACTAAATGTTGTGGAACAAAGGGCCTATTGACTACGGATTCCCAAATATTTGAGTCGATGACCTCTATAAATATTTTCATGCGAACTTTCCATTAGGCATATCCTTCGCCACTGAATACGGGAGGGCGGTTAATGGATGCGCCATCACCGCCAAAGGGGTTGGTGGAACCCATTTCCTTTCCCTTAAGGATCATGCATATACAGTTGAGCTAGCACGACGTACTAGCTTTGATACCACTTGTTAGGTATCAGTGACATAATACACCTAGAAGGGGGTGAATAGGTGTCACGGTTCGTACTTACCGCTATTCGCAGCAAAGCCGTATTCTGGAAAATCACATAGTTAATCCATTAAGTCGCACAGAATTAACAGTTGCTGAATGGCTCGATTACACAGCCACTCACAGATTATACATAAATGATATAGCAAATATCTTTGAACAGAAATGATCTTTATATGGCGGAGTTACTATATTCAAATTATCAGCTAAAATAGGCAATTAAAAACTACTTAAAATAGTAAAGAGATAAGGGTAAGAAACAGCCTGCAACAAGGTTTTTATACTGGTTTGTTTTGCGGTCCACTATAAAACTACATCCTGTCCTCCCTTCCGATCTGGAAGATTTTATTTACTAAAATTGAAGCAAATGTATCTTACATACATACTTCCAATTACAAGACCTTGAACGCTACCTTCTTGAATTCCTAGAATCCCTACCTTGGTTTGACATTTCCAATCGCCTAGGAAAACCTTTCCTACGATCCAGCCCCAACCAAGAGTATGTTCTAAACTCAAGACCTCCAAGACTTGGTGAAGACTCTCTATATCGTGTTGGTGGTACGACACAAAGAGACGACTTTCCTTGTTACAAAAATACAACAAAAACAGAGTAATGTTAAGCACAAAATAGCTCAACTATTACAATTAATAACAAGCTATAAACCCTATACAAATCTCACAAATTATTGTGAATATGTATAAGATCGGAATCATGAAGAACATGTAAATTCTACCCTAAGAAATCTCTAAAAGAATTGAAAGAACCATGCAAGAAAGATAGAATGAGGAACACATTTAATCACATGCAATGGATGACATTTTAATCCCTAAGCATGATACTATCTCTCACTAATCTCACATGAAAGTCTCTCTGCCTATATGACACACAAAGAATACAAAAATATGCAACTTAGAAATTCTAAAAATGAATGAATGAATGTATGAAGCATGGTGTAAAAACACAGTTTATATAGAAAAGTTGTTTTATGCCCAATTAATCGATTAAGTGCCCTGTTAATCGATTAACGAGCTGTTAAGAATAACTGAATTCTGTTTTTAAGTTATCTGTTGAAACTAATGAAAATTGTTTTCAAGTTAATCTATTAAAGCCTTGCTAAATCGATTAACTGACATATTTTCAATTAAGATATTAATTGGTAAACTACCTATATGTTATGCTTATCAACTATACATGTTTTACCATTATGTTATGCCTAAGATGCACAATTAACTTGTATGATTAATGCATGAACGTATAGTAAGCTAGATGGCATGTCTCATGTAAATGGTATGATAGTTTTTAGAACTTTTGAGATTTGCATCTAGGTTTACCTAACCTAGACTCAATAACTAAGACACATATCTAAGACTCTAGTTTAGACATGAAGCTCTTGAATCTTTGGCATCTTGATTGGTTGAGTTATCTTTAAGCTATCACTAATTCCTTTGTCTTCATCAAAACATAGGCAAGTTAAGTGCTATCTTGACACTATGCACTTTCACTTTGGTTGCCCGCTTTGGATGGGGTACAAATGTTCGCTGACTAACCCCAAATACTGCACCTCATATACGACTAGGGTAGATAGGCAGTCCTAGTGCCTTGTCAAGTATTGTGCGACTATCCGAGTTTGCCTCCTTTTCTTTTAGGGCAACCTGACAAATCAATAAAAAACATAATTATAATTAATCACATTTTGATAAATAAAGTATGGAAATTAAGTATAATTAAAAAATATGAGCACTTACAACATGTCTTGCCACTTCTTGAACTTCCTCATTGTCGATGACACCATCCTTGTTCTTACGGGCACCCACCCATAGAACATCGATTTCTATTGCATGTGGAGTGATAGGTGTATGGCTTTTGTTCTCCAACTAACAAAACATAACCAATAATAATGTAATTAGATATATATGTATACAAAACATAACCAATAATTTACAAATTAACAATACTTACAATTCTTTCCTCGATTCCTCTATACCCCGCTCCAGAAGCTCGATATGGATATAAAGGCTTGGATGCTCTCTTGCGGTTTTCATTACTTAATTTCTAAAACAATAAACAACATTAATATCAACACTCATATACAAAAGTCAATACAAAGAATATGATTTTACCAAGAAAGATTCGTCTTGTGTGCATAGGGTGACAAAAGTCTTCCAATCCTCCTCATCAATGATATTTGCATATTTAGTTGGAAATTTTAGGTTGACATTGCCATCAGCATCTCCGAGTAATTTTCAAGCATCAGTTCGGAATTGTCGGAGAGCCTTGCCAGCCGATTTAAGGATATAATCCTTATGCTCCTCACCAACATCAAAAGTTGCCTCAAATAAAAACACATATACATTATGTATTGCATGAAAACACATGCATATACATACATTGCAAGAAAACGTAACACATATACGTACATTGCATGAAAACACAAAAACTGAAAAAATAAACTTACTGTTATTTCATTCCAAATACGCTCTTTCACGACTTTCCCTACATCACTCCATCTGTTGAAGGTTAGATTCACATTCTGCTTAACAACAACACCAATACAGCTTACACATGCGTTGCCACCCTTCGAGTTTAATGGTTGGCCTTTAGAGTTCCATTGAACTTCTATCTTCACATCCTTACTTCTTGACCGAATGACATTCTTCATGGAAGTTATTCCACGTGGAGGTCGTTTTTGAGCAACGATTTGCTTGTCTTGTGGAGTCGGTGAAGCTTCACCACCACTTTGAGATACATGATCGCCACTTTGGGAAGTCATTGATGAAATTTTTCCAGTTTAAGAGAGTATGAGGGTTTATGAGAGTATGAGAGTTTGCTGAGAGTGTGAGGATTTCTTTTCGAGTAAGTTTGAGAGCGTAGAGGAAACGATTCATGTTTTAGATATTTAAACTGTAGTAACCATTTAACAGCGCATATTAATGATAGTATTGTTGTATTAACCTCTTCAACAATGCATATTAATGGTAGCGCTGTTTTATTGACATCTTCAACAGTGCATATCAACGAGTGCGCTATTGTTGTGTATCCAACTGTACACTACTCATTTTATGAACACGACCTCTTCCACAACGCCTATTTAACGTAGCGATGTTGTATCAACATTTTCAACAACGCATATTAAGGATTATGCTGTTGTTGTGTATGTTGTTTACTACTTATTTTCATTAACACATCAACAACGCTACCGAGATGTAGCGCTGTTCAATAAAATCTAATTGACAACGCAGTCGTAATTATGCGCTGTTAAGCTGAACTCATTTTCCAAATTAACAGCGTATTCGTAGTTATGCGCTGTTAAATTAACAATTTACATAATTGGAAAATATTTATACTACATGAATTTACGTAAATTAACATGAAGTTGTCATGAAGTAGATTATTACTATATAATTGTGTTTATTAATACGAAACTGAAAAAAATATTAAACATTATGTTTTGTTAATTTTTTTGTATTTATTAAGTATTGTTAATTTGTTTATTATGTTTATTAATATAGAATAGCAAAAGTATTAAAGAAATTTATTAATAAGGAACGGTGCAAAATTATTGAAGAGAATAACCATCTAAATAATTAACAAAAAATAGAAATTAACATCCAAAATAATTATTTTATTATTCATTCAGAGAGGCAAAATACATTATAATGAACTAAATAATTTGGTACATGCGAATATAATTAACTAAATGATTTGGCATATGAAGAATATAATGAAAATGATTTCAATGAAGGAAATGATTTTTTCCTCGACTCCTCTATACAAAACTTCATTGATCTGAGACCGTTTTGAAAAATGAAAGAGCTGGATGAATTAAATAATTCATTGATCTGGGTCCTTTTTTCTTCTACACAAATCTTGTATAACCGTTCATTGATTTTCTTTTAAAATCTGGGTCATTTTGCCATGAAAGAAATAAATGACCTTAAGGAATTGTTGCAGATGATGAAGAAAAATAATTCATTGATCAATGAACTAAATCTTCATCTCACACAAATCTTGTATAACAGCCACTTTCCTTTCTAAATTTGGGACCATTTTGAAAATCGAAAGAGCTCAATGAACTAAACTCAATACTTTACAAATTAATCTTGTCCACAAGTGCAAATGAAATCAATTGAAGATGAAGAAAAAGAATTTGTTGATCCCCTTTTTGTTTTATTTCCTTTCCATTGCAAATGAAAAACGAAAGAGCTCAATGAACTAAACTCAATACTTTAAAAATTAATCTTGTCCACAAGTGCAAATGAAATCAATTGAAGATGAAGAAAAAGAATTTGTTGATCCCCTTTTTGTTTTATTTCCTTTCCATTGCAAATGAAAGAGATCAATCAACTAAGTCTTCATCTCACGCAAATCTTGTAAGATAGCCCCCTTCCTTTTGAAATCTGGGTCCTTTTTCAAAATCAAAATTTGTTAAAGACCTCCTTAACATGATTCTGAAACAAAGACACAAATTTTTCCTCGAATTCTCTATACAAATCTAGGTGCTTTTTCTCTTTTTCACTCTTTGCAGTATTGCTCTTTTTTTTTACTACTTTGTGTTTTCTTCATCCTATCTTCATGAACATACTCTTATAGAAACACATACTCTTAAGCTCTTAACTTACTGATGAAATAGAACATTGAGTGAACCACAATATTTATAGATGAGCAACCATTAATATTTCACCAAACGAATAGACGTATAACCACTCAACCATTAATATTTCAACAACCAAGAAACGCATAATCACTCAACCATTAATATTTCAACAAATGAAGAGACACATAATAACTCCACCCTTAATTTCTCGGACGCTTAAAAAGTCGTAAAACATCAAAAACGCATAATTAAGCAAGCGCAATTACTATGTCATCTTCAACATCGCTTCCTTAAATATGCGATGTTGCATATATTCACATCAATATCGCTTTCTATCAAATGCGTTGTTAAAAATAAATCATTCAAGCCAATGCTAACTTTACTGATGTTCAACAACGCATTGTCAAGAATGCGCTGTTGAAGTTACACAAATTGACAGCGCCTACTTTATTATGCGTTGTTGATGTTCTTCCTCCTCATTTTCAACAGCGTCGTTCAAAATTGCATTGTTGAATGACCATTGTTTATTACGATATCTAGCATAGTGGAAGTACGTAAGTATCAATCTTGTTAAAATGTATGAGTGGCCTCTGAAAGTTTTATCAGTCATGGAAAACAAAAAGTCTAATGTGAGAATTTAAACAATAAATAAAATATTTAGATTGGAACAATGATAATTTAAAATAATAGTTGTTTAATCCAAAAATGATAATTAAAGCAATAAAGGTTTTAATTTCTAATCATTGTGAACTGAAACATTGCTAAAAAAAGGTTTACAAACGAAAATAATGAGTTAAGATGTGAAAAATAATGTATTAACAAAATGTTAACCACTTTATAGTCTATATATTTGATGGACTAATAAATACTATAAGAAGTTATGTTGCCCATTCTTCATATGCACACCTAGAGAATTTGTTTATTTTTGTGATATTACTTCTAATTATTTGTTAATGTAACTAATTTATTATTCATTTTAATTCTAGAATATTATTTCTCATTAGATATTATTTATTTTATTTATACGATATTATTTTAAAGATAACAATAAAAATTTATGAACAATAGTAATAAATAGAAATGAGAACATTATAATTAAATATTTATCAAAATAAAGGAGACATTAATTTTTATAGGTGTACCCATTGACAACTTGTTTATTTAGGTGATATTACTTCTCGCAATTTCTAAATATAATTGTTCTTTATTTCTTTTTTCCCTAGTATATTATTTCTTATTGTCATTTCCTTATCATTTTCAATTTTTTTGTTAAAATTATATGAAAGGTGATATTGGGATTAATTACTTAGTGTTTGTCAAAATAAACACCATTTCAATCATTTAGTATGACAACTTTGAAATTAATTGTTAATTAATAGATAAGAATAAAATGTTAGTTATAAATTTTCATAGAAATAGGAACAATTTAATTAAATATTTCATTTTCTTTAACAAAAGGGACCTTAATTACTTAAAATTAGAAGTGCTAAAATATTTTAGCAGATAATAATGAAAATAGTAATAAATGGAAATGAGAACATTGTAATTTAATGCTTAGATTTTTTTTCAAAATAAAGGTTGTCGCTAATGTAATCTGCCTTCTGTTGTGTTAATTAATATCATTATTGTCATTGATGAGAAATATAAATAGTTTCTTATTGGACAATTGAATAGGCTATATGAAATTTTTTAGAGTCTCAATGGTAGAACATTTTATTATCCAAAGTGCAATAGATAGTGGAACCATAAATATATCATGAGAAGGATGAGACAAAGAAGGATAAGTGAAATATAACTCAATAATTCGATGTCTATATCATATTGTCTGAACATAATATCATTATAGTTGAGAAGCTTCTCATCTGCTTGTGATTTCCCCATCCTGTATATTGACTATAAATATGAAAATTTTGGATATTATAGAAGATGAATTTAATAATAAGTTATGTTTGATCTTTAATATGTTATGCTTGAAAGATAAATTATATTAAATTGGAAAATGGAACTTTAAAGTGATTATGCATACATATTAGATGTGATCATGTCCTTGATAATAAAGCTAAGATATCAATGATTCATAATATAGAAATTTTTAAGTTAACTTGAGTCATGTTCTCTAGTACATGTTGTATTGTAGGTATGTATCTGAAAATCAAAATCATACACAAATGCATATTCAAAAAGTACAACACCATTTATATGACTTGAGGGAACCTAAATAGATATAGATAACTTCTCTTATAATAAAAAAAGATAAACTTTTTCTTAATGAGACAACCTTTTAACAACCGAAAATATTAATAAAAGTTATAATCAAATGACAATGGATCTTATTACATTATGAAAAGCTAAAATCAGTTTTGACAATAAGAGAATTTCGACATCATATACGAAACTCATACTCTCAGCAAGACGCTCTACTTCCTGAAGAAGGATGAAATGATTAATAGGTTATATCATATGAAAAATTCAATCATATTACTACAAAAAAATCCCATCAAATATGAACAATTAGACATAGACTACATATTTATCTGTGGTATAGTTAAAGTAAATATATTGGAATTAGAAAGCCACCATATTGTTAATTTTTTAGGATTTGATCATTATTAAGGATAAGATCCTTGCAAATCAGACGCTAAAGAAGATGATTATTGGAAGAACAAATCTACAAAATAATGAAATCAATGAGAACATATATACAAAATAAACAAATCAATGAAAAAGTAAACAATAAAACTAATGACAAAATAAGAACATATCTTTGAAATAGACTAAAATTCAATGAAAATACACTTTAAAGAACGAATCTATAAAATAAACAAATCTATGGAAAAAATAGACAAACAAATCAATGAAAAAGATAAGTAATCTATAAAATAAGTACATATCTACAAAATAAATAAAAAATCAATGAAAATATGCAATTTAAAGAACATATGTACAAAATAAAAACAGATTTACAATGATGAAGATTGAGTTGCGGAATACAAAATCATCAGATTAGGTCTAACAAAGATGATTACACATGCTTTTTTGTGATGATGACGAAGTAAACCTAATGAAGGAAACGTTCAATTGTAACTATCAGAGAGAAGAAGATAAAGATATGAAATAGAAAATAAGATGTGGATATGAAATAGGTAAGAAGAAAGATATATGACATAGATAATAAGAGGGAATATATGAAACGAAATGGAGAGAGAGAAAAAACGTGGATGTTGAAAGGAATTCAAGTCCATTTATTATGTGTTTTGAAACAGATAAGAAGATGAAATATGAAAAGAAATAGACAGAGAAAAAAGTGGATGTGAAAAGGGATTCAAATCCCTTTATTATATGATATTAATAATATTATTATAATTGTTCTTAGTGAGTCTTTAAATAATTGGCAATGATGCTTTCTATATAATGTGTGAGACTGCACATTAAGCAATATGGTATTTTTAGCGGGAAAGTTTTGTATAAGGTTGCAACATGTGGCACAAGCTAATGTGGCAGAAGTTTTTTTGTTATATAGATAATAGATAACATGATCTCATATGATACAAAAAAAATATTTGGTCAGAAATATCATGAGTTTCACAATTCTTGTTATAAAGCAACAAAATATATCAATTGAAGTAATGATTAATACAGGGAAAAAAGGTGCAATTAGAGACCAACTTTAATGAAAATTAAAGACAAGGTTTTGGAAAATGCATAATATTTAATTAGAGAACCACCTTTTAAAAATGCATACCGAGTTATTAGTAAAAGGCTAAAGTTTTTTTAACTTTAATGAAAAATTAAAAGGGAATAAAGTAATTAAAGCCAAACATAATTATTTTCTTATATAGGTAATAGAAGATTGTTTTTTATTTTGTATTTCTTAAAGAGACTCACATCATTAAAAACAAGTGATTCATTCAACCAACTTGTAAAAATATTATGGTCGAATAGCACTAACTACTAATAAAAATGGAAATGATTTAGCATATTGCAGCATTAGATGGTAATAAATCAACCAAGTAGATCCAATAAAAACAAAAAGGAGAAGACGAACCAGTATTACAGGATTAGCATGTGTCAATGAATTAGTGATATTTTTATTCAATAAAGGAGAAAATGTAAAGTTAGGGGGAATTCAACTAATTTTGAGATAACGTATATCCAGGTTTAAGGCATGATGGGTTGAACAATGCAATTCTAAAAGAAATAAATATGGGGGACTCTTCTCATTGAATGACTATTTTTTTCATTTTAATAAAATTATATATGAAAGGTGAAGGGCAGGAAAATAAATATTATGGCAGAGGAAGTGAATAGAAGATGTGTGTCATTTTCATAGGTTATATCATAAAGTTTTGGAGTTAATTTAATTTTTGTTATACTATCTTGGTTGACATTTGCATAAGAGACTCGTGTATTTGTCATTTTGTCTCGTTAAAGCTAGCTAGCATGTTCACGGTTATAAGTTATAAATCGAATATAATTGATGCTATCCCTCTTTGACTTTGTGAGATCCATAATAATTTTTTTTATAAGAAAAGCATTTGCAAATCAACATTCTGGAAATCTACATCTCCATATTTGCATTGTGATGATAATGTCCAAGTTAGATGTGGCAAAATTATCCGCAATCCATAATCCATCCAAATTCATCTGATAGAACTAATGAATTTAAATGAATACAATCCAATGAATAGTATTGATAATGGATGAATTCAAATCTATCCATTATATTCAATGGATATCCATAGGTATATCTATTTGGGTGGATATCCAATCCATCCAAAAAACAAAAATAAAAATATTTTCCCCATAAAGTAATATGTAGACTCAACTTTGCCATGCAAACCTAACATGCAAAATATAAATCAACACTATTAATACCGTACCGGTCATCAAACCAGTCAGAATACTGATATACTAATATTAATGTTGAAAAATCAATAAAGAAGACAATACCTATTTTTATTTAATCACTTGTTAAAAAATGTATATTATAATTCATGTTTTAGATGTATAAAAAATGTAGTAGTTGTGTGTTTAATTATCCATACAAATATTTTGGTAAAAATAAACCATTTTCCTTAAAAAAATTAAATGAAACCAATTGGTATGACCGGTACGATTCAATTAAAAATCAGCTGGTATGACTAGCTTTTACCAGTATAATTGCATGGTCGTTATAAATGTTGTAACGTAACGGTATAAAGACTGATTCACCGGTTGTACTAGCCAACACGAACCAATTTTGATATCAGTGATATAAACTACTCTTTTCCTAACAAAAAGATTCTTTCAAAAATATTATTCTTTTTATCAAAGCATTCTTTCAAAAAGTCTCGATAATGATTGGTATAATATTTTGTGTCATGATTGAGTACAAGAAAAAATGCACGATTGTACAATACAGTATCTTTGACCTCACCTACACTATTGTCTTTTAGAACTTTCACACGTAAATTTAAATACTGAGAGTTTTTTAAAAGTTTTTTTAAAAATATAAACTTTAAAAATGACACGTTTTAAAAATGTTTTTTAGAAATACCTTACTAAATAATAATTTTTAAAACGATTTTTCCTTTAAAAAATGCTTTAGTTCAAATTTAAAAAAATGGATTGGATATCTATCCATCCAATCCATTAAAATGGTTATATGGATGGAATGAATGGATTGGAATCCATTGCATATGGATGAATTGGATAATTTAAAATGTGATTTATATGTATTGATGGATAACTTTTCATCCATCCATTTTGATCCATATCCATTAAAATCTATCCAATTGTCACCCCTAGTCCAAGTAATGGAAAAACATAACTAATTACGTTGTTTAGGGGATCCATTTACTCCAAGAGTTAGCTAAAAACATATTCCACGTCATCCATTTTATAAAAAATTAATGGTTCAGATCTATTGACTAATTCAAATCACGTAACTATTATTTTTCATAGAATGAATAATATGTAAAGTATGTTATCTCAACATACTTCTGGAGTAAGTGAATTCCCTCGCTATGTTGTTTACAAATCTAAATGGCACGAAGATATATGCGCTTAATTAATGATATTATACATCTAGAATTTATAGCAACTGTCCAAAATTGGCAACCTAGTATATTGTAGCATATTTAGATCTCACATTTTGATGTAGACAAATAATCAATTTCCAATTTAAATTTCAATTATAGTGATATTATATATAGTATTTTTTATATTATGTCTATGTGAATATCTTATTTTGTTTATAGACTTTTCTATTAAAAGGAATCACAATTTTCACAAAGAGATATGTATTGCCTTGAATGGAACAACTAAACATAATAATAAATAGTGAAGAATTTGTTGTTTGTTATATTATGTTACTTCCAATCATATTGTTTCTTGTATTATAATTTATGCACTCAATATGTCAAGTGAAAAGGTACGCATTTTAGAGCTTCACTCTCTACCTGAGTTTTGAGGTGTTATTATGTACTTAGCCGCTAAGATTTGCTGAGAAAGGAAAGAAACATGTGTACTACTATACCCTTAAACCTTTCTTCAAGTATTGTATGGAAAAAATAGTTATTATTGAAGATATTTTGAACAATTTTATTAAAATATTAGAGTTTATAGCATAATGAGCAAGTCTTTTTCTTTATGAATTATGTATCTCATCATTTTCAACTAAAGAATATTGCTCAAGTAATCCTTATTTTATATACACACATTAAATCAAAATTCATATTAACTTAAATGAAAATAAATCATGCGTTAATTGTCTAAAATAAAACATGATGATACTTGAAGAATTATTTTTCTCCTGGAGTGTTTTTTCCCATGGTATCTTTATAGTTAGAAACTAATATATCTAAATATATAAGGAAAAATATTTTTAATAGTATTTAGTTTTCATATCTCATAGAAAATATAAAATATAAAATATCTTTATAGTTAGAAACTAATCAATCTCTTGTACTAAGATGAAAACATGAGCATAATGACTTTCTTCATTATCTCATAGAAAATATAAACTATTTTTACATAATCATTATTAAGTATCATAGTACCAACAACAAAAGAATAAGAACATATCATTATTAAAGGGAGACACATCACTCTTGTAATAAGAACATATCTACAAGTAAACAAAAAATCAATAAGAACATATTTACAAAATAAAAACAGATCTAGAAAATAAAACATATCTATAAAATAAGAATAGATCTACAAAATAAACAAAAAAATCAATGAAAAAATGCACTTTAAAGTTTCTTTGTTAGGCTTACTGCTCCTATTGGTCTATTTTTTTATTAAATGAAAAAACCAATGGACAAACCTACATTCATAGAAATCCTTTAAAGTGAATTATAAACCATTCCAATAAAAAACGAATCATCAAAAGACATTCGCATGACAACATATATCTCTTTCCACTAAAAAAACTTTTGAAATGGAAGAAGAATAAGAACCATGAAGAGAGAGAGAGAGAGAAATTGTTGAAGAGGAGAAGAGCGTAAGAATAATAAAATGAAGAAGTAAAAAGAAGAGAGAAGGATAGTTCTCTACTTCATAATTAAACGTGAGAAAAAGATATGGAAAAGAAGAAGACCAACGCCATTTTGGAGAGCGGAAAAGTCATTTTGACTTCAAATAAATCTCAAAGGGAGTTTAATGTGGTTTTTCATTAGTATTAAACATTTGATTTGATGGTAATAAGGATGGAAAAAGAATAAAGGCCCATATACAGCATGTGAAGGTATACAATAGCGAGTGGAACATTTTAAGTGGGGAAAAATTGGTTGAGCTTGTGACATGTGTCTAGAGATGACATGGAGGAACTGTTTTTTGTTATATAGTTAATAGAATATGTGCTTTTTTTACTACGATTCCTTGTAACTCAAGTTTCTCCATTTATCCTTTTGTGTGTGAATGTAGCCTAAGAGATGTGGATTCATCAATTATTGTTTATGTTAGGTTTAATGTATTGATTTATCCACAAAATAATGGGATACACTATTTTGTATCATCTATAAGGATTATGGATAATTCAAATATGGCATACCATTTAATGTCTCAGCATGTGTTATTTTTGGCCTTTTCGGATAAGCCTAACACAATGGTTTTCAGATCTTTCAAGGTTTCTAAACTCCTAATCTAAAATCTTAGGAAGATCGTATATTCGATCTCTCTCGGGTTGTAATCCAGTTTATGTCCCAAATCTAGGTACATTCAAAAAATATGCCCCAATTTGGTTATTCTAAAGCGGATTCGTAGGATGGTGATCTCATCATATATATCATTTATTGGTCGAATCTATGAAATCGAAACTCAATTATTATCTACCAAAGAATCCCATATACCTATCAAGTGTGACAATACTAGAGCCATAGACCTATCAAAGAATCCCATACTGTAATCTAAAACAAAGCGTGTAGAGATATGACATAATTTTCTTAGAGATCATGTGCATAAGGATAATTGGGTTATTGAGTTTGTAGAAACCTCAAAACAACTAGCTGATATATTCATCAAGCCCATTCTTAGGGTTTCACCCTTTGTCTTGTGCATAGAACTTGACATACTTGATGAATCATATCTAAATTAGCTTGTATTAGGTTCGTGTACAATCTTAATGACTTTCTTTTGTGATCTTGTTATACGCCATTATGTTTTCTTGCTTAAATGCTTATTTCTTGTGCTTATTTGACTTCAAGTAGTTTTCGTTGCGTTTTAGTGTGTTATGAGTCTTCAGGATAGGTTCTTTCTAGTCATGTCTTAGCAAACCTTAGAACAAATCCGAATTGTACTCAAATATGTGAAATCGCTGCATTTAATCGATTGTTTTGTGTTTTAATCAATTATGAGAGACATTTTTAGTGTCTTTAATCGATTTTCTGGTGATTAATTAATTACCTGGGCATTTGTTTTGAAAATTAATTGATTAAATATGGGCTACATCAATTAACTGGACTAACTTTGAGTTCCAGGGGCAAGCATGGCCAAGCTGTGTAAATGAGTTATTTGATTGACGAAGCCTTAATTGATTAAACTGGGCAAAAAAAATTAAAATCGATAATCGATTTAATCTGTTCTTAATCGATTAAATCGAGTGAAAGAACATATTATAGTTCCATTCAATCACTTTAGTTATCCATGTGTGTCTTATCTGAAATTCCAAAATTCTTGAAATTTATCACTATTTTCTTCTTACAAGTGTATTTCGAGAAACCCCACTTCTTAGCCATCAATTACACTCAAATCCGTTCCCCCCAAAATCCCATTTTCAAACCCTAATTCAGGTTTTCTGGTTTTAATCGATTATTTCATCATCTTGCCAAAATGAGTGAAGTTAGACAAAAAAGAGTCAAGCACACTATTGGGATTAGCAGATCCCATTGCCATCCCGGGTTGATAAGGAATTTGGCAGCTAGTGCTTCCTCGTTTGTTGCTTAGCAGCATTCTGCAGTTGCCAAGGATCCTTTCTATACTTATACTCTTCAAGCTGAGAGCCTGAATAAATTCTTTGGTCAAAAGCCCACATACATCCGATACGCTGATATGGCATAGATGATAGAGCAATGGTTCCAGTTACCGTATGAGCTAGAGACTCAAGGTGCCATCAGGTTTTTGAAACTGAATGGTGGCATCTATCCAACTCTCGTTAGGGAATTCTATGCCAACTTCCATTATAAAGATGGTGTCTGTATGAGTCTGATCAAAGGGCGATTGGTGACCTTGGATTATGAGTTGTTTATGGTTGTTGGAGGCCTTGTGAGTGACAGCGCACCTCCAAGCGACTATGAAGATGGTCGGTGGAAGTCTTACGACTCTGTCAAAATTTACAAATCGTGCCTAAGAGGCTCTCACTTCTATGTTCATGGCTAGCTCACCAAGGTTGGGTCGTTACCAGTCGAAAATCGAATTCGTCATTGCTTAATCATGTGCATCATAGTAAAGAGCAACACTAATCATGTACAACCAATGATTGATGATTTAAAGTTGATGTTCACTATTAAGGAAGGCATACTGGTCAATTGGCCTACTGAGATATTGAAGGTTATGTTTGGCATTACCTCTTCTTTCTTACGCTTATTTGCTTACATGGTCTTTATCTCTCACATGATCGACCATCTGGGTATCGACACTACTAGAGAGGAGATAATTTCAGTGAATCCCAGAGAGCATCTGGTTGGTGATAACCTGATCCAAAAAATGGGCATATATAAGTATGGTATTGAGTGGATGTATCAGGAAGATCATAATACAACCATGGATCTTGTTTTGACTGATGAAGAGATGGATGCTACCTAAGCTAAGCAAAACCTTCGGCCAAAAAATGATGAGGTTCATGCACCTTCAGAACCTACTTTTGGTTTGGCTCACCTGAATGCCATAGAAGAACGTCTAAATGAGCGCATGGATGAACGTGTGCAGGGCAGGGAAGACATGCTCATGGCAGAGTTTCGTTGACAAGAGCTGGAAAGTAAGGTCTGACTTGATAGGTTGAAAATTATGTTCTCAACCTTTGGTGACTTTTCTCAACCATCTAAACCACCTCCTAATGCTTAGTCTAGCTAAGGCGCCTTAATTTGTCCTAGCTAGGTTGGTTGTTAGGTTTTGTGTTCTGTTATTGTGTCTTGTATCCTTCTAACTCTATGTTATATCATGTTATATTTTTTTTAAACTTGCATTGCAATTTTCTTTCTTATATTTTTCGTGTACTTTTTTTTATCCACTGTACATTAATTTGAATGGTCATCTAATTCTATTTTGGTTAAATTCTTTGCATTAATCCTTGTGGTTTTACCTATCTATATGCAATTGGATAATATGGTTTATCAATTTCTTTAATAACATGCAAATACATTGGAAATTTATAATTTTTTTCATTTTAATCGATTAAATGCAGACTTGATCAATTAAGTGCAGTTTGATGCTTAGTGTTTCTAATTTGTTATCTTTCCATACATTTAGCTATTTTCTTCATATTTTACCATTACGCCAAAAGAGAGATAAAGTTGTTTTTTGAGTTGTGCAGGTTTATTCCAAATTCATTACTTCCGCAAAGAAAGAAAAGTTTACCCTATAAGCTAATCCCATGCATGAATTGAGGGGGAGAGTAGATTAAGGGGAGCAACACATCAAGTGCACAACAAATTCAAAATAAGTTGACTGTCATCAAGCAATTCAAACAAGTGCATAAACAAGTTTTTACACAAGGGTTTGTCATCATAAAAAAAGGCAAATTCAGATTGCAAGTATGCATCATCACAATATTTTGATGAAGACTTGCATAGAGTCTTAAGATATTTGATTGGGTATAGTCTAGGATAGGTGAACCTTGAATGGAAGTCTCGCAATCCTACAATTGAATCAAGCTAAAATGAGACTTTCATACATTTATACATGATTAACATGCTCATGCATTACATATTCTAACATGATTTTGGTGCACTAAACATGGTTTATAACTTACATCTTTTGAAATCATGTATCATACATATACACATCATTTAGAAGGTTTGTCATGCATCAATGAAATGTTTTCCAACATAATTAATCGATTACAACTTGTGTTAATAGATTAAAACCACATGGGAATCCGTTAATCGATTAAGTAATGGGTTAATCGATTAAATGGAGTAACAATAGCTGACATATTGGATTTCTTGGGGTCGTTAATCAATTGAGAGGTATGTTAATCGATTAATTCCAACATAAAACAAATATGTATAGAAGCTAATCTTTTTCCCCATGTTCTCATAACATCTTGATAATTTTAGAATTCAACTATCATATTGCCCGAGCGAAAATTTCTTATTGCGGTGAAAGGTTTTCATATTCTTTGAAAAAAGGAGAGAGAGGATAACTTCATAGAGGTTAACTCATTTTGCTTCATAATAAAACCATTTTTTCAAACTATGCACAATCATACAATAATTTTCTTTTGGTATTGTGAGATTTCTGGGCAGGGTTTAGCTTCTGTTCATGAATGTAATATTAGCACATCACTTGTACACACTTTTGTAGACGATTGTTTTGTATTCACTTAGGTGTGTTGGTATGACCTTGTAAGAGAGAATAGAATTTGGGAAATCCTAGCTACGATTAGGTATTGTGAGAATTCACATAAGAAAGAGTCTTGTTTGGGAGTTAGAAGTGGTTGGAGCCAAAAAATTAGAAGTGGTGTTGAGTATCCATTATGTTGGATACGAGCAAGGTAAAACAAACGTAGACGGGGGTGAATAGGTGTAGTGGATCATTAGTCCCGCATTAACGACAAATGCGCAAAATAGAAAGTTAGTGTTGTTAATTGATTATGACTCTTTTTAATCGATTATGCACAACTCTGGTTAATCGATTATTAATATCCTTAATCAATTATATTGATTCTTGTTATTCTAGAAAAAACTGATTTCTTGCAAAGCAATCAATGGCAATTACCAATCTTTACGACTCTAATTTGATTCTTGATTTTATCAGAGATTATCAATAGTAAGCACAAATCACAAAAATAAAAAACTTAAGGAATTAATAAAAACAAAATGTAAAAGAGATGGGGAAAAGAAGAATGCCCAAGGAATTTTATCCTAGTTCATTTGTAGATCCACTTGTAAACTATATCTAGGCCTCCCCTTTTGATCTTGGGAGATTTTATTCACTATGAAAATTAATTGTTTATACAATCAAACTTCCCATACAACACACAAGAACTCCCTTCTTGGATCCATTGAGCCTACTATCCCGGTTTCACCTCTCAACTCGCCAACTCAGATACCCACACCTTTCGCGATTCTGGCCCCAGCCGATGTCTTGCTCTATCTAATACTTCTTGCCCTGGTCAAGACACAACTTCTCATTTTCCGGTGATACTAACACACGTATAGAACTGTTCCTTGATTTACAAACTATTTGTCGAGTTATTGATACACACTTAATGTACTGATATTAACTGTGATATTCAACTATAAAACTTCTATAGAACCCTCACAAGAAGTCTAAACTAAATGTGATGTATTTCAATATATGAAACTAAAGCACTCTTTGAAAAGGGGTTTCTCTCTTTTCTCTCATGAAAACTATGCAAGATTTCACACTATTCTTTCACTCAGAGAATATGAAAGATTATATGAAATTTCTGAACTTAAAAATGCAGCTTTTATATCAAACTGTTTTTACCTTTCACTAATCGATTATATTATAACTTAATCGATTAATGTGTTATGCAAAACCAAATTTCCAGTTATGGCTTAATCGATTATCAATCTCTTTAATCGATTAACAAGCCAAAAACCCTAGGAAGTTAGCCAATATAACTCCTTTAATCGATTACACCAATCCTTAATCGATTAACAGATTCCCACTTGACATAATCGATTATTAATCATTATAATTGATTAATATATGTGAAAAATATGTTTCATTAATGCATGGAAAACTTTCTATATGATGTATGGAGATGCAATACATGATTTTGAAATAGATAAAACTTTTATGCACAAAAGCCATGTATGCTTAATGCTTATACATGATTCAACTTATCATATATGTTAGGATGTTATACCTCATTCTATATGAATTCATTTTAACCTCTTCTGGGACTTCCACCAAAGGTTTACCTGACCTAGACTCAAACTAGGCAATCATCTTAGGAATTTCTAGAATATAAAAAATAATCCTAAGTCTACTACGATGTTGACCTCGAGTCTTTGGTATGTTGTTTGTTGTGATGTTCATATCTTCAAGCTTCCATTAAGTCCTTGTCTTCATCAAAACCATGTAGGTCATTCACATAAGCAACCTTTGACTATTTGCAATGTCAATCTCCCCACTTTTGATGATGACAAACTCTAAACAATCATGTGTTTAATTAGCTTGTTGATGGTCAGCAAGTGTTTGCAATGGTTGGATCAGAATGTGCTACTCCCCTCACATTGTTCTCCCTCTCAATCCATGTAGGAGGTGATGTTGGGTAGCACTCCAAATTTAAATGCGAAAGCTTAATACATCCTGCAAAAACACTCAAGCAATACTTTCTCCCCCTTTTGGCATGATAAAAAAACATGATATTATATGATAATAACAACCAAAATTATGGAAAGATTTCAAGAAATTTACTGGTCTTAATCAATTAATAAATCAAGCATAATCGATTAAGTAGTTTAAAATAAAATTGAACAAGTGCACAATTGTTGCATTTTATCGATTATCAAAAGGGGTTAATCGATTCAATTGATTATAAACAAAATTATGGCAGAATCAAATTGCATGATGTATCCACATTTTTGTAATGATACAAGTAAGCATGGAATGATTAATGGTACAAAGTGTAATTCAAATATAGTATATATTAATCATTCAACAAAAAGTACATAAGATATATATAATCAAAGATCAAGCAAAAATATCTTACATAACCAAATTAACAACAAAAAGACCAGAAATTTTGAGAAGTGTATGAAGTACATAATAAGTTCAAACAGATTACAACAAAATGCATGAAAATACATTGTCAAAAGACACACACCCTATACTCTAGACATCTATATCTAGACTAATCCTAAAGTGGTGGTGGTGGTGATGAATATCCATGCATGGTGAGCATAATGAAAATAATACGATGAAGATCCATCGTTATCCTCTCCTGCTACAGTTGGAACTTAGCCGATATTAAGTCCCTTAACGACTGAAAATGTCATCAATACAAGCATTAAGGTGTTGTTCCATAGCATCTAAGTGTGCTAGCCCAAACGATGGTACCTGAGGCACATTAACAACCTCAGCTTGTGGTTGTTCAGGGTTTGGCTCACTAGGATTTGCAACCATTTCTTCATCAGATGAGTCTTCATTCACATTGACATTGTGATCTTCATGATACATCCAGACATTACCAAACTTGTAAATGCCTATTTTGTGAATCAGATTATCACCTACTAGATGCTCTCAGGAATTAGTAACAATGACGTTCACATCGGACGTGTCGATTTCGAGATAATCGATAATATGAGAGTTGAAAATCCTATAAGCAAGTAGCATAGGAAAAGATGAGGCTATACCATTCATGACCTTCATAATTTCAACATGCCAATTAACCGTAAATCCTTCTCTTATTGCAAACATCAGCTTGAGATCATTTATGGTCAATTTGCTTGGTTTGTGTTATCTTGAACCAAAATATACGCAATTAAGTAATGCAAGAGTCTATTTTCAACAGATAATCACCCAGCCTTGGTCAATTCACCTTGTGCACATATAAGTGAGGCCCTCTTAAACATGATTTGTACATCTCAATAACATCAAATGAGTTCCATAACTCATTATTACAATCACCTAACATAGATCCATCGCTAGATAATCCTCCAACATCCAAGAACAGTTCCTCAACCAAACTAATCATTTTTCTTATAACCATTGAAGCATAAACTCCGTCGTTATACTGAAAATTACTATAAAATTCCCATATTAGTGATGGATAGATTATACCTTTGAGCTCCATAAATTGATTTTCTACTTGTGCTTCTAATCCATGAGGAAACTCAAAACCATTTTCCAGCATCCAAGCAATATCCGCATAGCAAATGTAGGTATGTTTCCTTCCATGAAATTTGGCTAATCTAACTTCTTGAAGGATTGGGGAGTAGTAAGGGTCACCATGGTCCTTCCTTCCACCTTGAGCAGAAGAGGAACCAACATCTACATCGCTTGGACGCTTAGCAGTGGTTTTCACCCTTCTTGGACGAGATTCACTCATAATTTTAAGGTAATAGAGTGTCTAATCGACTGTATAATCGATATTGTGATTAAGTTTTCTAGAAGGGAAAGCTAGGGTTTTGGATTTTGAGTAAATTGAAGACTCTAGGGAGATGAATGTGATTAGTAGAAGTTGAATTAGCTATTTTTGAGGTCGAGCTCACTTGATTTGAGGAGAAATCCATAAGGGGGAGCTATGCCTTTTTTAGGGTTTTAGTGTAAAATGACCTAGAACAACACTTAAATCTTTTATATGCCTGTTGTTAATCGATTAAGATGAGTTTAATCGATTATCGTGTTTAAAATTCTGCCCAATTTAATTGATTAAAGCCTCTGGTAATCGACTAAATATTTTAAAATTTTCATTCTTTAGAGATTTGAGCCCACGCAATCGATTAAGATAGCTTGTTAATCGATTAAAGCATGATAAAAATTCATTCTCTGGTTACTGGAACTCAAATTAATCGATTAAAACACAAAACAATCGATTAAGAAGATAACTGAGGCAAATTTTGGCGTATTTGTGAGATTTCTACGGGATGCTAAAATACTATACTCAAAACACTAACCTATAAGGTATATGACACACTAAAAGAAGTATAAAACAATCATGAATTCATTTAAGCATAGGAATCATGCATTCATTATAATTATCACACATAAGCATATATTAAAGATCAAGATAAGACATACAACACCCTAAAGCAAACTAGTTGACATATTTTTCATCAAGTATGTCATGTTCTCTGCGTAATACAAAGAATGTATCCCGTGAAAGGGGCTTGGTGAAAATATTAGCCAATTGCTTTGAGTTTTCAACAAATTCAAGAATTAAATCACCTTTTGTACATGATCTCTAAAAAATGGTGTCTTATTTCAATATGCTTAGTTCTAGAATGCAGAATGGGATTCTTTGATAGATTGATGGAACTCTTGTTATTACACTTTATCGGTATTTTCACAAGCTTTAGACTGAAGTCTAATAGTTGCTGCTTCATCCATAATATTTGAGTGCAACATACGCTAGCGACAATGTATTCCGCTTTGGCGGTTGATAAAGTAACGTAAGCTTGCTTTTTACCGTGCCAAGATATTAAGGAGCTTGCCAAAAGGTGACAAGTTCCACTAGTACTTTTCTGGTCCAACTTACATCCAGCAAAGTCAGAGTCGGAATACCATATCAAGGATAATGAGGCATCCCTAGGATACCATAAACCCATAGATAATGTTCCTTTTAGATATTTCATGATACGTTTTACAACACTAAAATGTGATTCCTTAGGTGATGCTTCATATCTTGTGCACATACATACACTAAATATAATATCAGGATGACTAGACATTAGATATAGTAATGAATGTCTCGATATTTTGTTACCTCTATAGCTTTACCCTTTTCATCCTTCTCGAGATAGAAGGACGATGCCATATGTGTGGTTGCTTCTTTACATTTTTCCATCTCGAATTTTTGTAGAAGTTCCTTGCAATATTTCATTTGGTGAGCGAATATCCTACTGCTCATCTTATTAACTTTATCCTTGAGTGACATATCAAGAAATCCTGATCGATCACCCATCATATGCCTCAAGTAACCACTATCCAAATACTAGTATTATCCCTGTGTTCGAAGGCATGCCTACAAAACAAATTACTTGGCTCGTTTTGGTACCCTAGTTATATTGGGTCCATTTTTTATAGTAAACAAGGGATCTAGTTCATTTTGCATCCATGCATATCTACCACTTAGCACACCATATTTTCTAATATAGTAAGATATTGATGTATGACCATATGTACCATAGTAAAAACAAGTAGGAAATTTATGTTTATACTTATTATGCATGTGAACTACTTGTTTTCTATATCTTTTTCTTTTATTTTTAGGTTTGTAGACTAGACTTGCATGGTTACGTACATTTTTAGAAGCCTCAAGTAAATTGTAAAGGTTTTGACTACTATACGTGAATTTAGCTAACTTCTCTTTCAATTTAGAATTTTTAGCATTTAAAGAATCGCATTGTTCACATATAGGAGTCTCAATTAATTTAGTAGAAAAAGTACATGAGGCACAAGAGTACATAAGGTCTAGAGTTTCATTTTTAAGTTTTTCATTTAGTTCTTCTTGCATTTTAAGAATTTTCTTTTCATGCAACATGATGACTCTTTTCCTATCTATGTTGATTTTAGCCAATTTCTTTAACTCCCCATGCAATTCAACAAAAGCACTATAGAGTTCATCATACGTAGGAGAATCTTCAGAACATGAAGAAGTGTTAGAATATTGTACCTCATTAGTATCATCCTGATCACTTGAGCTACAAGCTTCTTGAGTATTTTCCAGTAGACACAACTTGGTGGTCTTCTCCTCTTCAAATGTGATTGATGTTGTCTGGTCCTCCGGAAAGTCCTAGACTATATATGCTTTCTTGGACTTGAATTGTCGGGGATTTCTCTTCTCACTCTCATCTTTCTTGAGGGAGCTCGGGTATTGATAACGTATGTATCCCGGTTTGCCACACTCATGGCAAGTAAGGCGGTTTTTGGGGACCTTTCCCTTTCTGGTTGAGTATCTTTCCTCTTTCTTTTGAACGTGTTTTAAGCCTCCTTTCTTTTTGAGAAATTTACCGAATTTGCGAACAAGGAGTGTCAAGGTTTCATCGTTTAGATCAAAATCGAAATCTTTGTCATATCTTTCGTCTTGTTCTTGTGACGTTGTGGCTTTGAGGGAGATTCCCTTTTTATTTATGTTTGTTTCCTCATGCAAGTTTAAGCATCCTAACTCCATTTCATGCTCCTAGAGTTTGCCGAAAAGAGTTGCTAGATGCATTAAGTCAAGATCTTTCGATTCCATGATTGTCGTGACCTTGGGCTGCCAATTCTTATCAAGAGAACGTAACACATTATTTGTTAGTTCACCTTGAACAAAACTCTTATCCAAAACAATCAAATGATTAACTATATGAGTGAATCTTTTCTGCATATCACTTACAAATTCATTTTGAAACATTGGAAATAGCTCACATTCGTGTGTTAATGCATTTAGTCTCTCGCACTTAACGTTGCTAGTGCCTTCGTGGGTTACTTGCAAAGTGTCCCACATATCTTTCAGGCTAAGACACTATGAGACCCTAAAGAACTCGTCATATGATAAAGCAAAAGTTATGATGTTCTTAGCCTTAACGTTGTGCTGGACTTTTTCGTTTTTCCTCATCAGTCCATAAGCCTTTAGGTTTTTCTTTAGGCTCACCGTCCACCAAATGTAGTGGAGTAAAAGGACCATTGACAACATAATCCCAAATATCTGTGTCAATTGCCTCGATAAAGATTCTCATGTGCACTTTCTAAATGGCGTACCCTTCGCCATTGAATATCGGAGGGCAGTTGATGGATGCGCCATCCCTGCTAAAAAGGTTAGTGGCACCCATAGTAAGTATCCATAGGATCAACAAATAAAGCGGACAGTCTAGAACTTTTGTACTAGCTATAATACCAGTTATTGGGTACCAGCAAGGTAAAACACACCTAGAAGGGGGTAGGTGTAGTAGATCACTAGTCAAGCTTTTTCGAAAAATGCACAAAACATAAAGTTACAATTGTTAATCGATTATGAGTCTTGTTAATCAATTATGCACAACTCTGGTTAATCGATTATGCACAGCTTGGTTAATAGATTATTATCGGCCTTAATCGATTATACTAATTCTTGTTATTCTAGAAGAAACTGATTTCTTGCAAAGCAATCAATGGTGATTATCAATCTTTATGACCCTAATTTGATTCTTGATTTTATCATAGATTATGAATAGTAAGCACAAATTACACAAATAAAAAACTTAAGGAATCATAAAAACCTGCAATATGAAATAAATAAGGAAAAGAAGAATGCTCAAGGATTTTTATCCTGGTTCGTTTACGGGTCCACTTGCAAACTACATTTAGGCATCCCCTTCTGATATCGAGAGATTTTCTTCACTATGGAATATAATTGTTTATACAATCACACTTCCTGTACAACACAAAAGAACTCCTTTCTCGGATCCGTTGAGTCTACTCTCTCAGTTTGACCTCTTAACTCGCCCTCTCGAATACCCACACCTTTCGCGATTCTGCCCTCAGCCGAGAGAGTATAATTGTTTGTAAGCCCTTGTTATCCAACAAGTGGTATAAGAGCTAGGACGACACTGTTAGCTTAACTGCTTATATCATTGATCCTAGGCATTTTTCACCAATGGCTGCAAATCAAGCAAATGAACGATGGCATTTTTGTTCATCAATAAAAATATTGGAAGTAGCTTCTGAAAAGTTCGAGATGGATAAGTCCAAAGAGGCTTCAACTCCTATGGCATCATCTTCCTATCTAGACAAAGATGGGAAAGGTGAGGCGATAAACGTAACCAAATATCGATGTATGATCAAATATTTATTGTATTTAACTTAAAGCCGCCCTAATATAATGTTTAGTGTTTGCATGTGTGCTAGATATTGAGAGGTAACTTCATGATTGTCATGTACACATAGAGCATTTCTTGCCTATTAGGATACGGTCCATACTACCTAAAAACGTGTGAGGAACCATATCTAAGTTATGCTTCTTCTTCAAGGAAATTTGTAACAAAGTGATTGACCTGGTGAAATTTCCCGCATTGCAAAGACAAATTATTTTGACTTTGGGTGAGCTTGAGATGTATTTTCCACCTTCATTTTTTAACATAATGGTCCATATAAGTTTTCATCTTGTTCGAGAGACACAACTATGTGGTCCTTCCTATATTAGACGGATGTATCTTTTCGAGCGTTATATGAAGACATTAAAAGGGTATGTGAAGAACTGATCAAGACTAGAGGGTTGTATTGTTGAGCGATATATGAAGAGCATAATGACTATATCAAGAACTGATCAATACTAGAAGGAAAAAAATAATGACTATATCAAGAACCAAATTGGAGCAAGCACACTTAAATGTTTTACATAATGCCGACAAGGTTGAGCTATATGTTGAAAGACACAAGGATATGCTTAGGAATTCTAATCCAAGTAAGAATGAAAATTGGATTTATGAAGAGCATAATCAATGTTCTATAAAGTGGCTGAGAAATCTCAATGTTGAGAACTTGAATACAAATACACACTCGGTTTCCGAAAGATTGAAATGGTTAGACAATGATCCAGGTATTCATGTCTTATTCTACATTGGTTACTTAGTTAATGGGTTCACATTTTATACAAAAAAATAAGATGATCAATGTAAAATGCAAAATAGTGGTGTGACTATTGTTGCTCGAACTTCTCATATCTCAAGTGCCAAAGATAAAAACCCAATATATGTGAATATGTCATACTTTAGGGTCATTTACCACATATGAGAATTGGATTACATAATGTTTCAGTTGTCGGTTTTTTGTTGTATGTAGGTTGATAATAACAATGACTTTCGAGTTGATGAGTTAGGGTTCATGCAGGTAAAACTTAATAGGTTAGGATATAAAGATGAGCCATTTATTCTAACATCATAGGCTCAATAAGTATTATATTTTAGTGACCCAACTAATACGAAATTGTCCATTTTCTTTTGACTAACAAAATAATCGTCAATAACATTGATGACCATGAATATGAAGATATTGACGCTGAAGATGATCATCTTTTTGGGACATCACAGTCGCCTGAGAGTGGACCAACTATAAATGATGATTTATATACAATAGATGATCATGATGAGAGCTTTCGTGAATCAATATGATTCTCCAAACAAGGATAATACAATCCAAAAACGATCATAGAAAAGGAAAGTTAGATAAAAAATATGTTGATGGATGTCTTTGTATAATTATATCATAATTTTGTTTGTTTGAAATTTGCATATATTTTACTGACATTATTTGTTTCTAATTTTAACTACTTATTGTCTCTGCCAAAACATAATTGACATGATATTATTTTGTTTATAATTTGTATTGTATTTATATTAATAATACAAACTTTTGGTTATACACTACTGCTGAGAATATATATTTGTGTGTGATATTGATGAATGTATATATATGTAGGTTTTAATGTATCGGCCAATATACAAGCAACTTTTGGTTATACACTACTGCAGAATTTTCTTCTTTTTTTCGTGAGACATTTTCCTATCGATTTATTTAATGACTAGTTTTTTCTTTGCTTGTCATCTCGGCTTTGTTTGAAATAATTTCCAACGCCGGCATAATGGTTTGAAGAATATTCCATTTCATAAAAAACTTAGCTTTATTGAATTATTAACAACTTCATACCATCTCGGTTTTGTGAAATAAATTTCAACATCAGTTTATTGGTATGAACTTAGCAAATTAACACAAGTGATAATGAGTGATATTTATTTTCATTTTCAATTAATAGTCAAACTACTTCTTTATGGAAGGTTGGTAAAGAATAAATAATAAATTAATAAAGCAATAAATTGTTAGTTGCCGAATTTAAATGACAGAAAGTAAATGTTAGTTTCGGAAATGTAAATGACAAAAAGTAAAAATTAGTAGTTAGATCACTCATTATGATAGGTTTCTTTCTTTGTCAACAAATAAAATTTATTTGATAACACTTTACTATTTTACACTTGCATCTCTTTCAAGATTCAATTGTAGTATAGTATATGGTTATGTCGAACCACAAGGAATTTCCTAATAGAAATGGACTCATACTTTGTATCTTTTATCAAAAGTAAGAAAATAATACATAAAGTTGTTTTCATGATTTTATCAAATAAGAAACAAGAAAAAGTAAAGAAACTAACTATTTACAAATTCTTGAAGAGAAAATTTAGTTTGAAAGATGAAAATATTTCTTAACATGTTTATATGAAAAATGTTTATGAAAGTTATGTGTTATACTTTGGTTATTCCAAACATCAGTTCATAAGATTTCCCCCAGTCCCTAGCGAGAAAAAGTGATTTTCAAACCTTGTAAAATACACTAATCAATAGAAAACTGCCACTCGACGAAATAAGTTGTCACACCTTATTTCAGGTTCCGTAAACATTGATTAGCCTGGATTACAAGTTGCTTAAAATATATGCTTTGATGTGGCAAATGAACTAATGTGTATTCCTACTTTTTAGTTTATTTGTCAAGACTTTAAAAAGAAGCATTTTGGATCTTGAAATCAAGTTTTAGGTGATCAAACTAAAACTGCATTAAACACTTTTTAAAGAATTGAAATTTCTAAAGTAGTAACTTAAAAATAATTCAAATAATGAAACAAGAAGTTACAAGAAATATTAGTGAGCCGAAATTCAACTAAATTTTAGGAGCATTAGCCATCTTAATCCAAGGTTTTAAGACACTTTACCATGCACAAATGAGATTACAAAATGATTTTTTTCATCTCATTCTCCTCTTGAATTAAAGATAAAATACAAATAAAATTACCTAAGCTACTTTGGAGTAGAAATCATCCTAGAAATTACAAAGAAGAAATGGTAGAAGAAGAGAGAAATACAGATGAAGTATGGAAGTGTAGGAATTGTATGAATGGAATAAATAATTGGTGGTCCTTTCAAGCCTTGAAGTGCCTCCTATTTATAGGAGTTCTAGGATCCCGCTAAGCTCCTCTCTACCACCGTCAAGCTGCTAACCAAACTCTTCAGCATGGGTTTGGTCACTTGCCGAGCAGCTTAGTCACCTGCTTGGGGCAGAGTCACCCATGCTATGGTGAGCTACTTGGCTGAGCTATTGTGAGCTACTTTTGAAAAGTCTAAGGGGGATACTTAGAGTGAGGTCATGCATGAGGTAAGCATGTTTGGTTTCAAGTCAACTTGTCCAACTTGATGAGTGCACACTGTCAAGCTCCTATGTGGCACCGCTGAGCTTTCTGCTTGAGCAGCTTTGACCATGCCTGATGTTGATGTGGGTTGGTGCTTGTCGATCTGGCCAGATGTGTAGTTCCAAGCTGAGCGCTCCAGGTGCCACACTAATCTGCTCAATGAGCACTTAGCGTGTGCCATGCGTGTGGTGGCTCTTGCCAAGCTTGTGTTCTAACCGTGCCTAGTTGAGTCTGGCAATGCCAGGTTGAGTCTGACCGTGCCTAGTTGGGTCTGACCGTGCCAAGTTGGTGTCCAAGTGACGTTCGGCGTGCATTTAGTCCAAGCTAAGTTGCTTAGTGAGCAGCTTCATGTTAACTTCATGCTTTCCACATAGGCCAAGTTTTGTTGAGTCATACTTAAAGCTAAGCACATAGCTTGCCACACCAAGCTTAAGCATGTCATGTATGGATCATTTCGACCTACTTTGAGCATTTTGCTTGCACTTAAATGTTTCATCTATTTTCTACCTAAATCTTACAACATAAAGTAGAAAAGAAATACACAAAGCATATATACAAGATTGTGATATTTTATCCAAAAAATGATGAGTTAAGTTGGTTTTCTCAATTTTGTCAAGGATAAGTGCCATAAAAAGTGTATGAAAATTTTAGGCATTTTGGCACTCATCAGTATAACATACAACATCGCTCCTTATAGAGAGCGGTGTTGTATGTATCACATATAACAATACCTTATAGAGGGGCATTGTTATAATTACAATATACAACAATGCTCCTTTTAGTCAGTATTGTTATATGTATCATATAACACTCGCTAGACGTGGCGTTGTTGTATATATCACATACAATAATGTGTGGACTATGTTGTTGAATCATACCGACATACTATTGTGCTTACATAGACAGTGCCCGAAAGCAGTGTTCCAAAAAATGAGCATTGTTGAATTATAACTCTGGCGTGATGAATGAGAGAATGAAATGATTGTTTTGATGTGATACTCGTTGTTTTTGATAGGGTTATGTTAGGTGTGAATAGTTTTGTGTATCAAGAGTAATGATGGTTTAGATGATCTAAAAATAAAATTTGGGAAATATGTAATGACACTTAGAGATGAGAAGGAGATGAATTAAAGAGAACGAGAGGAGCTTCGAAGGGCGTTTGGGGAGGGTTTTCCCTCAACTTCATTAGAATTTTATGTTTTAACCATAGAGCCTTCAATTGCTCTTTAAAAATGAGACCAATATTTCAATTCTCATTTAGTAGGCTTAGCAAGAGAAATCTTGCTCGATAAGACCAAGAAAGATAATATCAAAGATTTTTTCACTAAGATTGCCTTTTGTTGGAGAGAATTAGGAAAGAAAGATATTGGAAAAAGAGAATCGAAGGAGAATGTAAATCTTTCTCTCTTCCTTCTAATTCTTTTCTACCAAACGACTATTACAATAAACTCATTTTCTCATTTCTTTTTTTCTACTCATACTATTTTTTTTAATCTTTTCTCATCCTATTTTCTTCTCTAAACAAGGGATCTCTTACTCATCAAAATTAAGCAGAAACTTTCCAGATCTCTTGCTCAATAGAAAGCTAGTCGCTTAGCGATCTTTTCAAATTTCGCTCAATTAGATTAATGTCGCTCGACAATTTTAACAGTTCACGAATATTCAAAATTTGATACTTTTGGTTGAGTGAACTCCAATTCTCTCAGCAAATTTGATAGGGATTTCTCCCTTCCTAAACTTTCAAAATGAACTTACTCTACTTATAAATATATTTATTTAAATCAACTTTTATAAACATATAACCAAAAGATTTACATAAACAAAATACAGTTGTTTAGTTTATTGAAAATCATTTACTAACTCCATCATCAACCATATTATTGGTAGAAAGAGTTGTAAATATTATATAAACAATTTTGTTTGGATCCAAAGTAGTAAATAATAATTTTGTGAATAGTCCTTGATTCATTAATATTTGCACTAATAAACATATAAAAATAATAAAATGAATAGAGATTTATTTTTTTATTTTGTGTGTTTTTTGGTACTAACATGAGAATCCTTTACTTTATGGATAAGTAATATTTCTTTACAAGTTGGTTGTTGGAGGTAAGGGTAGGAGAAGACATGAGAGTCATGAAATACACGTCAGATGACTCTCAAGTCTTCCATTTCCATTCCTTCTCCTCCAAAACTAAACTCGTAGACAGACACTAACGATCTGTTTTGTGATTCTTACACACGGTTTAAATATATGCTTTAATTGACATTTGATTTTAAGATGAAATATATAACAATTAGAGTCTAACTTCTTCCTTCATGTATGAGTCAAAAGTAGTTTATCCTGTTTTCCTAAGGTATGATTTTTTATGGTGAATACTGGATAGTGCAAAAGTGAAGGTTTGAGAATTTTATTCCATCATTGTCAAGTCTTCCCTTTCTTTATTTTCTCTCTAAAAATAACAATATGTTTTACCTGTGCTGAAACTACGCCTGAGATCATCCAATATGTTTCTGTTTATGCATTTATTTCATTAGAACTTATGATTGGAGTATAACTGTGATAAATTGACAGTTTTGGCGTTAATGTAATGAGTTTTTCTTTCAGATATATTGTATCCTGCATATTAATTGAAGTTTTAGTTGTTCGATGAGAAATATAGCATGTATATCCCTCATGTGTTCGGTTCTGGAAACTTTATCTCAATATTTGAAATTATAATGTTGAGTCAGCCTTAGCTCAATCTATTTCCGTGATTCAGTGGTCCATTGGTTATAAGGGGGGCTTTATTTTTTTACAAGGTATAACGGGTAAGTTAAAATTAAAGATATTTATAATTAATATTCAAAATATATTGTACCCAAATACTACATACTTTGATAAGTATCATGATAAATCCATGATACTTGGATATTATATAATGTTTAAAGAGTATAATATCTATGAATTGTTAGTATAAAGATTTATACGCAGTCAATATATTATTATTATCATTCATTTGTACTATTTTTAAGAGTCAATAATAATTAAAAATAAATGGTAAATGATATAGTGACTGTTCTTTTGTGGATGAATGTTGTGGTCGAACTGGAGGTTCGAGTAAGAGGTCTTCTAGTTCTAGGTGGAAGTAGAGTTTTCGCCGGTGGAGATACCTGAAGAGGTTCTCCGACGATCAAGTTAGTAAGATTTAAGAGGTAATGCTCGAGAGAAATAAATGAGATGTGTGAAGTAAGTAAAATATAATAATGACAAGTTATGAATTCTAAGTTATGAGGGAAAATGAATGATACTTTCTGTTGGGGGAGACCCCTATTTATAGTGGTTGAGATGATTGATGTGGCTCTGGAGGGTACTGTTGGCATGGCCGACCATTCTGGCATGTCGAGGGCTGCTTTTTCTATGTGAGGCGGCTCTGCCAGTGCCGCACCCTGTGCATAGTTGACTTGTAGTTTGTGTCAGCTCTGGTAGCCCTATTATAGTCTGTCATTGTCATGTTAGCAAGGGGTAGGTGAGATTGCAGGTGGCATAGCCTGTCATTGTCTTGTAGTGTGTTGTGACGCAAAGTACTTGAATGTGGCTCGTCAGTTCATTTCTTCCCGCTTTTTTGTCTTGGTTCTTGGGTTGTCGTTGGACGCACTTGAGTGTCTTTTGAATGGGTAGAATGTGTTTTGAGTTAGGCCGCGAGGGGTGGTCTTGGCCCATCTTTGTCTATAAATAGGGAGGATTCTCCTTCATTTTCTTCACTTTGCTTTCTGAATTCGATGTTACCAAAACTACTCTGCTGCCAATCAAACTCATCTCCTTGCAACTCTTTTCAAACTTCTTTTCCTTTCTTCTTTCATAATCATGGTCCTAATTATTGACTCGGAGTCTAGTTCCGAAGAGGTAGAGGTTTTTTCCGAAACTCCATCAATTTTGTTTCACAGTCATCTCGTTCTAGGGATCAGCTCACCCGAAGAGGGGCGAATGATTTGATACTCCCCGCCCTGATGGCTCTTTGGAGGGGGAGATTGGTATAAAGGGGGCTATAGGGATGGATCAAGTAGCTTTTCTATAGAAGTGGTGTCCGACCATGGATAGAGAATCCAGTTCCGATTATGATGCTTCTTCAAGTAATATGTTGATGATGTCGAGAACATACATGGGAAAGGTTGATAGGTTTCCAATCCCAGAGGGTTTGGATGGTCCTAACTCCCACTACTATGATGTGAACCCAGTGCGGAAGGTTCTTATGCATGACCTATCTTGGTTGGTGTTGGTCAAGCTCACGGTTGAATGATGCCTTTTATGAATGAGTAAGCATCCAAATTGATTGAGTAAGATAAAAGAAGATGGATTAGATTTGAGGTGATACGCGCCATAACGCTTGAGGTGTTGATAAGCCAAGGTGATGCTTGCCACAACAACTTGGTTTTTGATAAGAACATTTAATCTTGGTTCAACCAAGAAGGTTTGGAGAATGCACAATGCTCTCACAAGGAATTAATCATCCATTCAATATGAATTATACACAACTTAACTTTTTTATTTCATGGTGAGAAGCATACATATATTGGCAATCCAAACTTGGCTCTCACCGTTTAGAATAGACAAGGCATTAAAGGTCTAATTCATGGTGATCCAACAAAGGATACCGTTTGACACAAAGGCTATTCCTACACATTCTAAATGGGTAACATGTGCCTAAATACAATCAAGACTAGAATTAAAGACATTAAACTTAAGAAATAAATCATAGGATTCTTGTTGATGCTTGTGAGCCCACAGCTTGGTGAAGTGAGTAGTCTAGGATCCGTTACCTAATTCATGACACGGTTTAAGACATGAATCACATGGTGAAATTCTTGTCTTAACTTCAAGTTAAAGCTCCACGATTGAAGAATGAATGTAGAAGGCATAGGATTCCCTTTCCTAATTATACTCCACGCCTAGACTTGACTTTTCTATGAACACATGTTGAAATATGAATTAAGTCACCCTTAAATGTGTCCCACAACCTAGAATTGATGAACATTGGATGTCATTCTCGAGAGTAGAAATTTCCTCGGCCAAATGAACTTTCTTGGTAAGCTAAAAAGACTAGGATGCCATTAGGATGTTTATGTCTAGTATGCCAAGCCCCCAACGACTAAAATGTGGTGTTAAACCACCATTAATGATCATATTAAGGCCTCCAACGTGCACTTTGAGATTCCAACGAGCAACTCTTCTCTAATAGCTTTGAATTTTATTTAGAAAGTTGTTTGAAGAATTGTACCCAACTGAATTTTGCTCTAACGGTCCAAACATGGTGTAAAGTCACCATCAATGCTCCATTTAAGCCACTCATGGTCATAATCATAAATCACGCGAGCATTTCCTCTCCCAAAGCTCTATTAGTCTTTATTTACCTGCCAAGTAACAATATACAAAGTTAGAGTGTCGTTGGTTCATGAGAAATAAAATTTGGTCCAAGCATTAAAGTGTTAGTTACACTTTTAGGCATATTTTAAATCCCAGGAACCATTTTTAAAAATATTCATTATTTATGGGCAACTTTATTAAATAAACTCTAAAATTAAACATGTTAAGTGTTGGTCAAGACTTGGCCCGTACAATTATTATTAAAAATAAAAATGACCCACACCAAAAATGTTGGCTAGGCTTCACTCGGTCAGGCTACACCGAACATCAAGCTTGGCACGCTAGGCAAATGCGCCACGGTGAGAAATCCTGGCCAAGCCAGATTGGCCCAGCATCTGGCTCAGCACTTGGTGCGCCAAGCCCCTTGTCTCGGTCAAATGCGCCTGGTGTGCATAGGCTTGTGCCTCAGCTAGGCTTGGTGCATGATGCACCTATCCTCGTACCATAGTCAGTTTTGGCACCTTGGCCATGCCTTTGGCCTGTCTCATGCGCATGGTCGGGTCCCTCCTTGACTCGGTCAGAACCATGGACCATAATGTAATTGAGCATCTTTGCACCCCTTGGGCTAACTTTGGCTCCCCATCATGCATCAACCCTATGAGTTGTCCAAGGCATTTTGAGCCCTTTCTTCTCGTGCCCTAGTCATTGGGCCACTCATGCCTTCAAGGCCATCATAGTCAAGCTTGGTCTCCTTGGGTATTGCATCATACCGATGGGTTGATCGGGAAGTGTTGGGTACCACCAGCTACTTCCCGGAGGATGTGACGTCCATGGTTGCCATGTTGGCATGTGCGTCTAATTGCACTCAGTTGCATGCCCCCTCTTCTGAAGAGTAGGTTTGCCAAGATTTCTATATAGATCGGGGGGAAATACAACTTCTATCTATATGAATACTATACCTAGAAGATCCGGCTCAAAATACCTTTGGACGGGTGGTATGTGGACATGTTGAACCATCTAGGAGTTGCTTATTCCCAACTACATCCGTACGTCTAAGGGTTTATCCGAGCATTCAAATTTTACAACAAAGTGATGAAGTTCCCTAGCATGGTTCACTTGTTCTTATGGATGTTCCGGGTGACCCACATCACCAACCTAGACGAAGAGAAGATCGGTCGTCATGGGTGGACTTGCCTTAAACCCAAGAACAAGCATGCCTTGTTCCACCCTTTTGATTCTTCCGCCAAAACCTGGAAGGTGGGACTTTATCGGTTCGAGATCTGGGGAGCAAGCCATCAGTGGGCTTACGGCTCCCAAGAGGAGTATCGTTTCTAGTTCTCATGGAATGGTAGCCTTCAGCAGATGTCGATCAAGAAGTTCAGCTACACGTTCGAAAGTCTCGAGGGCCCGGAGATTGAGGCTGCCCAAATAATGTTAGGCTGGGTTGAGCATGGCTTTGTGTTATCTTGCTTCGACTTGTCCAAGGGTTACCAAACTTTTGAACATCAGATTTTTAGGTATTAAGTTGTGTGTCTGTGACTTGTAAGTTTTTGGTTGCATACTCATTTTTCTCTTTTTTGTAGGTATTAGAGAAGAACCGACTGCTAAGTCAGATCATTTGACGATTGGGGTTGAGGAAACGAGCTCCAACGAGCTCTCCCATCCCACTTCCAGCCAATCTGGGGGAGTTCACCTCCTTCGACTGGCCTGGGAATAGATCTTCCACCTCCTCCTCCTCATCCGACCGACCAGAGCGGGTTGGTCCAAGGGGCTCTAGTCGTACCTACGGTTCTAGTGATTGATGTTCCTACGACAGAACCTTTACCTGAGCCAGAGGCACCTACATAGCCCAGTATTATAGTGGTTTTGATGGATGACGTGGCTCTAGAGGGTACTGTTGGCATGGTCGACTATTCTGGTTTATCGGGGGTTGCTTTTTCCATGCTAGGCGGCTCTCGCAGGACCATACTCTGTTCATAGTTGACTTGTAGTTTGTGACATGTCTGCCAGCTGTATTACAGTCTGTCATTGTTGTGTTGGCATAGGGGTAGGTGACATGGCAGTGCGTTGTTGGCGGTATTAGGTATCAGTGGACAGAACACACCTTGAAGGGGGTTGAATAGGTGTAGTAGAGCTCAACTTCCGCTTTTTGGGTTTTTGCACACTTGCTGAAAAATGCCCAGTTAATCGATTAAGCACTGTTCATAATCGATTAAGCACAGTAAAAACATAATACATAAAATCTTGTTTAATAGGTCTCTTACACTATAGGTTACGAGAAATCAGACAATGGTACAACAAATATTTTTACACAGAATTAAACTAGTTATATCATAGAACCAGTATACAAATTATCATGTTATATATCATGCAATATTACAACTTGAAATGTAAAAGAGAAAGGGATAGAAAAGAGTGCGCAAAGATTTTATCATGTTTCATTTTGCGGTCCACTACAAAACTACATCCAGGCCTCCCCTTCTGATCTTGGGAGATTTTCTTCTTCACTATACAACACAATGTGTAGTTACATACACGCTTCCAATTACAAGACTCGAATGCTCCTTTCTTGGAACCCAAAAAACTTCATCACCATTGGTTTGACCTTTCCTAAAATTGTCTCCCAAGAAAACCTTTCTTACCGCGATTCGGCCCCAGCCAAGGTATCACTCTTTATCCCAAGACCTCCAAATTTTTGTGAAGAACACCTTACCTAACTGCAGCTAGGATTTCCCTAATCCTTCAGTTACAATGCTTTGAGTTACTAATGAGTACTTAATACTCGGATTTTACAATAAAGATCAAAGACTAAAACGTAAGCAAGAACTCACAAGACTTCCTAGTCTAATATGAATGTACATGCATGAGGTTTATGAAATTATGTAACCATTAAAAACTATCTCTTTTCTTTCCAAGAAACACAAGAATGATGCAAGAAAAATTTACAAAAAACATGCAATATGAATATGAAACTTAAAGCCTTAGCATGATCTAATCTTTCTCCTAATGCAACATGCAATATTTTCTCCTAGATATGACAGTGAGTAACTCGAAAATATGCTGAGAAAATGATGTAAAAATGTATGGATTCATATGACACATATGCTGAGATTTTAGTTTAAATAGAAAACTGTCTAAAGTCCCAGTTAATCGATTAAGTACACATTTAATCGATTAATGGGTTGTTGAAAATAATTGTTTTCAGTTTTTCAAATTTCTTTCGAAACTGTGATTCTGTTAATCGACTAACACTATTCATAATCGATTAAACAGTGTCTGTTAATGGATTAACAGAATTCATAATCAATTAAATAATGCAAAATCAGCTTGTTAATGCATGGTGAACTACCTATATGATATATGCTCATGCAATACATGATTTCCAAATATAATACCTTTAATACACAAAATCAATGTATTCAAATGCATGAACATATATTTCTATATGATGTCTCATTTTAGTGGATTAATTACTTTATTAAGTCTTGTGAGACTCACACCTAGGTTTACCTAACCTAGACTCAATATTTATGACAAGAATCTTAGACTTCTAAAAAAATAATAAAGAATTATAACCTAAGTCTAATAAGTCACCACTTGAGTCCTCAACATGTTGTTTGTTGAATGATCTTTAAGCTTGTCTTCGTGTTTGTCTTCATGTTTATCTTCATCAAAACATAGATCAATCTACCAAATCTACCCCTTTTGATGATGACAAACTCCATGACAGACTCCACACCAAATCTACCAAATCTTTGTTTGATGAAAAGCTTGATGATATGATCCATATTGAGAGATCAGGTTCAGGTTGTGTATTTGACATTCAAAGTGCGTTGCTCCCCTTTATCTTCTCCCCTTTTTTACTTAGAGAAGTACTCTTGGTAGGTAGCATAATACGGAAGCTCATTTAACAACCTTACTCCTTAATAACCTGTATACATCAACAACAAACAAACAACCTTTCTCCCCTTTTGACATTATCAAAAAGAACAACTAATTAACATAGTCAAAAGTAAGAAGAGATATAGCAATTTATTTTTACAAAATTGTAATTGATTAATTATTAGCATAATCAATAACCAGTTTGAGAAGCTTAAACAATTGCACTGATTTCTAACTCTAAAACTGAATATTGATAGATTTTGCATGACATATACATTATGTAAACAGATTAGGCATGGAATGATTAAACGTATATGTATGCCACTTGTTAGCACTTGTTGGGTATTTTCATTTAAAAGCATATTTCAATCATTCAATTATGATACACAATTAAGACATGTTCAAGATTCACGCAAAAACATATTCATATTTAACATAATTAGCAAGGTTCAACATAGTTACAAAATACTAAAAGAATGTACAACCATAACCATGAAATGTACTGGACTCAAAAATATAGACGTAAGCCACAAAACAACAAAAATTGAATTTCTGAAAAAAATTGAGCCCAAGTAATAATTAACAAAAACTTTAATCGATCAAAATGATTTATTTCAAAAAGCTTTAGCTACTAGAACTCATTTAATCGACTATACTGATCATTAATCAATTACTGACAGAAAGTTGACAGTTTTAAACACAATTTTGAGCTTACTAAGACATGCTAAAGAATACAACCTAAACCTCTATCTAATCCAGAATTGAACAGCCTTTCTAGAGCCAAAATGCTTGAAAACATATAACAATTAAGCATACATGTATTTATTGACAATATGTACAATTTAGAGATTTACAGGCAACTTAGCATATACTTACTTAGCATGGTGTCAAGCATACAATAGACATGGCACTTTCAAACAAACTTTTGCTTTGATATAGATGTACATGTCATGATGTCACTTGTTAAAGAATTTTAAAGCATTTTATAGCACTTACTATGATATCACGTGTTATGAATTGAGTAAAACAATAACATATACTTTTTAGTTCAAGTGTACTCAATATCAATAATTAATTTTGTAACCTTGTTAATAGACTTCATTTACTTACCCTTTGGTGATAGGTCAAACTTACCTTGATCTACTCACCAACCTTGTGCCTAGAACATCTTTTGTTGATTTATCCCTTGATGCTCAAATGTCCTTTGGCACACCTACAAACACAATTCACTTGTCTCTTTCAGGTACCCAAGTTATTTTGGGTCCCTTCTTAATAGTAACTAAGGGATCTTGTCCCTTCTTTACCCAAACAAATTTGCCACTTGGCACACCAAATTTTCTAATAAAGCATGTAGTGCATGTGTGACCATGTGTACCACAATAGAAACAAGTAAGCATGTTATTATTTGACTTCTTATGCATATGAACTACTAGATTTTTACATGGTCTTTTCTTAGGTTCAGGTTTATATCCAATTCCAGATTGGTTCCCAACGTTTCTTGTATTACCAAGCAATGTGTTAAAGTTTCTGACTATATGTGGGCTTTGAATGTTTTTGTTTCAAAACAGAATTTTCAGCATTTAAATTCTCACGAGTATCACATATAGTGGGTTGACATAATTCAGAAGTAGAGCAATCACATGAGGCACATGCATAGATAAGATCAAGAGTTTCATTATTCAAGTTTAAGCTCATCTAATTCCTTTTTCATTTCAATTATTTTCTTTTCATGCAAGGAGATAACTGTTTTTCTATCTATATTTATTTTAATAATTTTCTTTAACTCCTCATGCATTTCGACATAAGCTGCATATAATTCATCGTATAGAGGAGAATCATTAGAGCATGATGATGTATAGGAATGTACCTCAATTGAATCATCTTCATCACTAGATGTGCACTTCTCATGCACTTGTGCCATAAGGCATACCTTTGTATTTTCCTCATCATCGGATGAGCTTGAAGTCAAATATTTCTCAGAATCGTCCCAAACAAGTATGCTCCTTTTGACTTGGACATTTGAGAGTTGCTCTTCTTTTTCTCGACTTTCTTGAGGTACCTCGAGCACTGATGCTTCATGTGGCCCGATTTTCCACACTCATAGCAAGTGAGGCCTTCTTTGGGAATCTTGCTTTTCTTGGTCGAGTTCTTGGCTTCTTGATCCCTCCTTTCTTCTTGAGATACTTCTTGAATTTTTCAAATAGGAGAGTCAAGTCTTCATCGGAATCTGAACTAAAATACTTACTTTCTCGATCTTCTTGAAATTTTGTAGCCTTGACTATGATTTCATTCTTCCTTGTCTGACTCTTCATTCAGTGTCAAGTGCCCTAACTCTATTTCTTGTTTTTGGAATTTCCCAAACAAAGTAGCTAATGGCATGTTGTCTAAGTTCTTTGATTCCATTATCGTGATTACCTTTGGTTGTCATCTCCTGCTAAGACACCGCAAAACTTTGTTAGACAAATGACCATTAGTAAAAGTTTTATCAAGGGCGACCAAATGATTTACAACATGAGTAAAACATTTTTGCATATTACATATAGATTCATTAGGAAGCATGCGAAATAACTCGTACTCATGTGTAAGCGCATTTAGTCTAGCGCGCTTAACTTCACTCGTGCCTTCATGGGTAACTTGCAAAGTATCTCACATTTCTTTTGCATTCAGGCACTGCGAGACACTAAAGAATTCGTCATAAGATAAGGCCGAAGTAATGATGTTCTCGGCCTTAAGGTCATGTTGGACCTTTCTTTTCTCAATGTCCGTCCATAAGCCTTTAGGCTTTTCTTTAGACTCGCCATCCACCATATGAAGTGGAATGTATGGACCACTGACAACGGAATCCCAAATGTCCGTGTCAACTGCCTCGATATAGATTCTCATAGGAATCTTCCAATAGGCATAACCATCGCCACTGAATACGGGAGGGGGGTTAATGGATGCGCCATCACCGCCAAATGGGTTAGTAGAGCCCATATGTAGTCCCTTTCGGATCACGCATATGTGGTTGAGCTAGCACACCGTACTAGCTATGATACCACTTGTTAGGTATTAGTGGACAAAACACATCTAGAAGGGGGTTGAATAGGTGTAGCGGAGCTTAAGTTCCGCTTTTTGGGTTTTTTCACACTTACTGAAAAATGTCCAGTTAATCGATTAAGAATTGTTCATAATCGATTAAACACACTAAAAACAAAATGCAGAAAATCTTGTTTAATAACTCTCTTGCACTGTAGGTTACGAGAAATCAGGCAATGATACAACATATGTTTTTACACAGAATTAAACTAGTTAGAGCACTTAACCAAGATACAAATTATCATGTTATATCAGGTAATATTACAACTTAAAATGTAAAAGAGAAAGAGATAGAAAAGATTGCGCAAGGATTTTATCCAGGCTCGGTTTGCGGTCCACTACAAAACTACATCAAGGCCTCCCCTTCTAGCGTTGGGGGATTTTCTTCTTCATTATAGAACACAATGTATAGCTACATACACGCTTCCAATTATAAGACTCAAATGCTCCTTTCTTGGAACCCAAAGAAATTCGTCAGCCTTGGTTTGACATGTCCTAAAATTGCCTCCCAAGAAAACCTTTCTTACCGCGATTCGGCCCCAACCAAGGTATCGCTCTTTATCCCAAGACCTCCAAATCTTTATGAAGAATAACTTACCTAACCGCAGCTAGGATTTTCCTAATCCTTGAATTACAATGCTTTGAGTTATGAATGAGTACTTAATACTCGGATTTTACAATAAAGATCAAAGACTAAAACCTAAGCAAGAACTCATAAGACTTCCTAGTCTAAAATGAATGCACATGAATGAGGTTTATGAAATTATGCAATCATTAAAAACTATTCTTTCTTTCCAAGAAACACAAGAATGACGCAAGAAAGATTTTCAAAGAACATGCAATATGAATATGAAACTTAAAGCTTTAGCATGATCTAATCTTTCTCCTAATGCCACATGCAATATCTTCTCCTAGATATGACAGTGAGTAACTCGAAAATATTCAGTTTAAATAGGAAACTGTCTAATGTCCCAATTAATCGATTGAGTACCCATTTAATCGATTAACGGGTTGTTGAAAATAATTGTTTTTCAGTTTTTCAATTTTCTGTTGAAATTGTGATTTTGTTAATCGACTAACACTATTCATAATCGATTAAACAGTGTTTGTTAATGGATTAACAGAATTCATAATCCATTAAATAGTGTAAAATCAGCTTGTTAATGTATCGTGAACTACCTATATGATATATGCTCATGTTATACATGATTTCCAAATATAATACCTTTAATGCACAAAATTAATGTATTCAAATGCATGAACCTAATTATCATATATTTCTAGATGATGTCTCATTTTAGTGGATTAATTACTTTATTAAGTCTTGTGAGACTCACACCTAGGTTTACCTAACCTAGACTCAATATCTATGGCAAGCATATTAGACTTCTAAAAAGATAAGAAAGAATTATAACCTAAGTCTAATAAGTCACCACTTGAGTCTTCGACATGTTGTTTTTTGAATGATCTTTAAGCTTGTCTTCATATTGGTCTTCATGTTTGTCGAAATCAAAACATAGATCTATCTCCAATGGTGCACTTCACTTTTAAGTGGCGTGTCAAACGAGAAGTGGTCCTTACCCCAATCTAGGATGTCCAGTATCATAGGAATGATTATGACTAAGACTTTTCATTGGTTATGACCGGTCATTGCTCGATCAGAGGGGAGGCCATCTAGGGTAGTTAAGACGTCCGGGTGACCGGGATGGAACAGCGATATTGTATAAAACTTATACATTATCATTACATATAATTTTGTTTCTCATGTTTAAAGTAAGAAAAGCAAATAGCAATTGAAAAGGAGAATGCATCGTTCAAAAGTAATAAAACCCCGTTTGAATTAATACAACATGTTAAATAAATTAAATTATCAAGACTCCATTTACGAGTTCAGCTTTGGAGTAAAATGAAATGGAATTAAAGACTAGAGAGTTATTGTGTTAGTATATTTCATGGCGCTTAAGTCTTTCCATTCCATCAGTTACACCCAAGAAATTAGGGATGTGGTCATCTTCATTAATGGAGAGGCAAATACTATAAAAACAGGGGAATGTTTGTGAGTTGATTTTTTGAACAATGATCCTCTCCTTTAATGGAGGATTTTGACTCCTCTACGTTACTTGGGAGGCTAGTGATGCTTAGGATTATGACGCGTGTCATAAAAAAGGAATGGTTTAGATTTAAAATTAGAATTAGTTTAACATTAAAAAATAAAAAATAGAAACACAAAGAAACAAATGTTCTCACTCCAGAAATAGGAAACTTCATCTTCATCTGAATCACCTAGAAAGAAAGAGAAAACGAAAACAATGTTATGATCTTTCACCATACCTACCTTAACTCCCTCCATTCATAGGTATGAGTCGCATCTTCCTTTATTCGTTCATTATGTTTGAAGTTAATTATTTTATTTTCATTAAATTCTGGTTCTTAGTATATATTCATCTCTACAATATTTACTGTAGACGTTTCAATTTTTTGTAAATCAATAAGTTGTTTTATGAGTGTTATGTGTTTGAGAAAATTCCTAAAAGTGTATCATGAGCTTTTTGTTGGATCAAATTCCCAATGATTTCATTATTTTTATAAAATATGAGTGTCGAAGGATGAGAGAAATTGGTCAATAGTATTTATGAGAATTTTTTTCAACAAGTAGAAGACAGTGTCATTGATTATACACCACACTTGGGAATGAACTTTGAATCTAACGCCACCTATGATTTTCATAATGAGTAATGTTAGAAATATAGTTTTGGTATTCGCCGATAATATGCAAATAAAAGCAGAATGGATGGGGTTGTGACTTCAAGAATGTTCTCATGCACCACATAAGGAAAACGAGGTGTTGGCAAACAAAACCACTTAACAAAACAATCTAGAGCAGAAACCAGAACAAAATGTAAGACATATATGGTTATTTCAGTTGATCGAAATATTAATAAATAGAATGATGTCGTATTTCTAGCTGAAGATAATCATCCTCTTCAACCACTAGCATATATCCACGTGATTTGCTATCATCAACACATATCTGATTCACAAGCTTCACAATTTGAAATGATAGATAATTCAGGATTAAAGCCAAAAAACTTTCATGAATTTGTGTCCAAGCAAGCAGGTGGAATAGACATTCTTGGTTATACCAAAAAAGACGGCAAGAATTACCTTCGAACCAAAAGGATACAATATTTAAGGTATGATAAAGTGGGTACTTTTTTTATGTATTTCAAATGTCAAAGTGAAAATCCATCATTCTTTTATGACTTTCAAATGGATGTTGAAGACCAAATAACAAATATATTTTGGGCGGATGCACAAATGATCAAAGATTATGAGTACTTTGGAGATGTTGTGACTTTCAACACTACATACAAGACAAATAAGGATTATCGACCATTGGGAGCAATCATTGGACTTAATAATCATAGACAAACTGTTATTTTTGAGGCAACATTGTTATATGATGAAACAATTCCTTCATTTCAATGATTGTTTCAAACTTTTCTCAAGGCAATGCATGGAGAAAATCCTAAAACCATTCTAACAGATCAGGATGTTGCAATGGGTCAAGCCATTTCTTTACTTTTTCCAAAAACATTTCACGTTCTATGCACTTGGTATATAAGACAAAATGCCCTAAGGCATTGAATCATCTATATCAAAATGATTCTATATTTAGCTAAGACCTTGAAGCATGTGTTGTTCTACTTGAAGAGGAAAATGATTTTTTGAATGCATGGCAAAAGTTAATGGAGGATCACAAAGTTCCTGCTGACTCATGGTTCCAAACTATTTTTAAAGTCAAGGAAAGATGGGCATGGGCTTATGTTTGGAAAACTTTCATTGCAGATATGAGATCTACTCAATTAAGTGGGAGCTTCAATGTTGCTTTGAAAAACCATTTGGAATCAGATTAGCATTTGGAACAATTATTTACACACTTTGAATGCAATTGCAATTGACCCTATAGAGCCAAAAGGAATAAAGAAGCGGGAATTCTCCCACAAGGATAGAAAACAACCTCAATCTTGGGTTGAAAAATGACTAGGAAGAGAAGGTGAAACCAATTACTGTGATTGAGAATATGTCAACCAAATTTGCTATTTTACTCCTAACTTATACTTCCATTTTCATTTAGTCATTCTTTTAGTACAATTTTTAACATGTAACTAAAGTTTTACACAAATTGTAAACCATGCAGGAAGCTCCAATGACCTAATATGTAGCCACAAGTGATGTCATAGAAAATTTTAACTCGAGTAAAACTTTTACTCAATTATTAACAGTAAGTAAATCTTTCATTCATGCCCTTTATAAGTTAAGTGTATTTAACTTCATAGACAACTTGCAAGTACTTGTACCAAAACATATCAATCATATTAGAATATATTACTCTATTATGTTATAAGAGTACATTTTACTTTGAAGTGCCTAAACATTATTTTTTAACTTACATTATATTATATAGGATCAACTGTAGTACAAATCAATTATTCAACCTTCAAACCATTTAATTCATAATGCTCACCATTGTGAGAGGGGAAGTCAAGTTTTGAGTGTAAGCCAAATTGAGCATAAGGCTAAAATTCAAATGACTCAATCAAGCCAATTTCAGACATAATGATAGAGGTTTTGGATATATTTTTTGGGTATAGGTTTTGTTGAAATAGTGGAAAACTTTTCACATTGAAGTATATTTTATTGTATAGGTTTTGTTGAGATAGTGGAGTACATTTTTTTGTATAGGTTTTTGAAGTGTACATTATGTCGAAATAATGAAAAGGTTGAGAAATGCAAATTGCTCTAAAGCCAAATACTATCATACCAGTTTTCTGTTTAATGTATAAGTAGTATGTATCTCCTATTTCTTTTTTGGGAATGGAGTATCTCCTGGTATAAGGAGATAAGTTATCTCCTCCTGCCAGTGAAATCATGACATGTGTCATGTTTCATCATTTTCTATAAAAATATTTTTAAAAATAAACAAAATAACACACATGTCACATTTTTACTGGCTAGAGGAGATAAGTTATCTCCTAATATAAGGAGATACATTATTCTCTTCTTTTTTATGGTTAATGTAATATGAGTATATTATAAGAATCTTGTACAATAGAATATATAGTGTTGGTGCAGTGGAAGTGCTCGTTGCGCAACATTGACCACAAGCAATCAAATAAAGAGCATAAAATAAATAGAAGAGAAGAAACAAGAGAATTTGGTAACGAGGTTCGGCCAATTGTGCTTACGTTCCCGGAAGTGTTGAGCGGCTATCAAGATATTATTAGAGAATAAGGATTACAAGCCCTAGCATGCCCATGAGCCCATCTGCCCATTAGGTGTTTCTATTTGGTGCTTATATTTGGTGCACATTACAACAAAGAACTTGAGTCTAATATATTACATTGATACTCTACTCTATTATAATATTAGGCAATGTTTGACTTCATATAATAACATATTTCAAACATCCCCAACATGAAGAATTGGGTATCAAAGTACCTTTATAACAAGATAAATTTCATTCGTATAATTAATATGAAACTTTTACATTATAATGACTAATTATAGTCCTATTCTCTTTTACTATTATACCATTTATCACTGAAATTCCAATTTTTTTTGTTGAATGTATAAATAGTATGTCTCACCCATTTATTTTTTGTTTAAATGCAACATGAATATATTATAACAATATAGTACAACAAAATATGTAGAATAAGGTATTAGAGTACATTTATAACAAGATAAATTTCAATCATATAATCAATGTGAAACTATTACATTATAATGACTAAGTAAAGCCCTGTTCTTTTATACCACTATTGAACCAACTTTCAAAAAGAAAACTTATATCATAATAAACTAAGGATGAAACATAATTTGATATCTCATTGTTTGATTCCACTTTCATATGATGTTCTAGATGAGTTCAAGTCCACGAAAAGTACATTTACACAAGCAAATCACCAAAAAAATGCACATCAATAAAAATGCTATTTGCAATATATATATATATATATATATATATATATATATATTTGCAATACAAACAAAGTGCTATTTTCAAACTTCCATATAGTGGTGTACATGTTTCTATATATGTACCCATGAGTATAGTTGTTATAATAAATATATGATCATAGTGAAAAGACATATATATTAAAAGCCATAATACACTTTTAAAAAGTATTGTTGGCATTGTTTGATCACTTGTAAACGATTGGACAAAGGCATTGTTGGCTCACTTGTAAGTATCCAAATAAATGTTTAGGATGTTATATTGTTACGCTTACCTGAAACAGATTATTCATGATTATAATTTCATCTCCTAAATTGACTAGAATAATATTCAAGAAAACAACCAAGTTAGTCATAGTTGTTAAACATGTACCCATGAGTATAGTTGCTATGATAAATATATGGTCATTGTGAATCAAACAATAGTAGAATCATTCGGTTAGTGGCCATGAATACAAATTATATATAGTCCAGAGTACATGAATGCAATATAATATTTCTAGTCATTTTCTCAAACAAAATACACATGAAACACTTTTAGGTATTTTTGACACACATGACACTCATAAACTAACTTTGTTAATTTACAATGAATACATATTATGTATAGTACTCATAAATCAAATTGTTGATTTACAATGAATATACATTATGTATAGTCTAGAGTATAGGAATGCAATATTAATTTGTAAGCATTTTCTCAAACAAAATACACAAGATACATTTTTAGGCATTTTCTCAAACATATAACACTCATAAACCAACTTGTTCATTTACAAAGAATAAAAACGTCCAAAATAAATATTATATAGATGAAAATATATATTACGAACCATAATTTAATTAGAGAAAAATAATTAAATTTAACATAATGAACAAACAAAGGATGATGTAACTCATACCTATGAATGTAGGGAGTTGAGGTGAATATGGAGGAAGATATTGACATTGTTTTCGTTTTTTCTTCATTCCTGAGTTGTTCTGATGAAGGTGAAGTTTGTGTTTTCGTTTTCTCTTTATTTATGGGTTGTTCAGATGAAGATGAAATTTTTGTCTTCGTTTTCTCTTTCTTCCGGGGTCATAATGAATGAAAAGAGGAAGATGCGACTCATACCTATCAATGGAGGGAGTTAAGGTTTGTATAGAGGATGATAGTGACGCTGCTCTCGTTGGGGGTAGATGAAGATGAAGTTTCCTCTTTCTGGAGTGCGAACCATTGTTTCCTTGTGTTTCTATTTTTCATTTTTTTAAATATTAAACTAATTCTAATTTTAAAACTAAAACCATTCATTATTTTATGACACGTGTCATAATCCTAGGCTTCACTAGCTTCTTCAGTAATAGAGAGGAGCCAAATTCTTAATGGAAAGATAAGTGATGTGAAAAACAAGATAAGAAAGAAAAATGAAATGACAATTATATCCTTTTATTTACACTTGCAATGACATTTTTATCCTTAAAACTAAGTGTAGAAACACTACTTCTTTCTCTAGCAATGAAGAGGATCCTACTCCTTAATAAGTTAGTGTCAAATAAAAGTAACACTACGCCGGACTTCGCATTTAACAACGGATATTCAACAGTACTTATTATTACATTTATATTGATTACTTCAAGGAGTGTTGTTGATTGTCTTCTGCCTTGATTTGCATTGATTCAACATCGCTCTGTATAGTGAACACTGTTGAAATTCGTGACTTTTCAAATTTTGCCATATTTTTCAAAGAAAAATGTAAATGAATATTAACATATACTTGTATGCATAAAATTTATAATTTATTTATTCAAAAAATAATAATCAACAACAACAATTGTTGTAGTGAGTGTTGTTGAATATCAAGACCAAACACATTTAATAGCGCTCACATGAATGAGCATTGTTGAATGTTACTTGATGTTTAATACTTAAAACATGTTTCACTTCCCCCTACACTCTCAAACTTGTTCAAGCAGAAACCCTCATACGCTCAGAAAATCTTATACACTTAGATAACTCTCTTTCACTCAAAAAACTTCAACAATGGATTCACACATCAATGATGATGTTACCCCCAAAAGTCAAAAACGTACTTCACGTGGAATGACTTTCATGAAGAAGGTTATTCGTGCAAGAAGTTATAACATCAAGTTAACGGTTGAAAGGAACACAATGGGCCAACCATTAAACACGAATGGTGGAAACACTTTCGTAAGCTACATTGGAGTTATGGTGAGACAGAATGTGCCTATAACATTGACTTCATGGAATGATAAGTTTTTGGTCTCGGTACAGGAGCAAATTTGGAATGATATAACAATAAGTTAATATTTACGTAGTGTTTATGTGTTTTCTTGCAATGTATTTTCGTGTTTCTATGCAATGTATTTACATGTTTTATTTATATATTTTTAGTCAACTTTTGAAGTTGGTGAGGAACACAAGGATTACATTCTAAAATCCTCCAGAAAGGCTCTCAGATAGTTCAGAACTGATGTTGGCAAGTATGTTAAAGATGTTCATGGAAATGTCAATCTCAACCCTCCAACCAAAAATGCAAATCTCATTTATGAGGACCAGTGGAAGACTTTTGTTACTAGACGTACACAAGATGAGTCTTTCATGGTAAAGTCATCTTCTTTGTATTGATTGTATACTTATGGTTTTGAATATATGATCCTAATTATTGATGTTAATGTAGTTTTTTGTGTGTGCAGAAAGTAAGTGATAAAAACCACAAGAGGGCATCTAAACTTGGTATCCATATCAAGCTTCTCGAGTGAGGTATAGAGGAACCGAGGAAAAATTTGTTAGTATGATTAATTTGTAAGTACATTATTGGTCATGTTTTGTAATATTCATATCTAATTATATTATTGGTTATGTTTTGGCAGCTGGAACAACATGATACACCTTCAAATGTATCCTTAGTGGACCTCGATTTTCTATGGGTGGATGCCCGTAAGAACAATAATAGTATCATCGACAATGAAAAAGTTTAAGAAGTGGAAAACCATGTTGCAAGTGCTTATCATTTAAACTTGATTTCCTTACCTTATTTATCACTAAGACTATAAGCCCTTGATAGTCAGGATGTACTTGATAAGCCACTAGGACTACCTGAATACTCTGGCCATATTAGGGGTGCAGGATTTGGGGTAAGCAAGACCGCCTCAAATGCGTGCAACCAAAGCTGACATTATTCAGATGCAGAACTACTTGGATACCCTCATGGAACGGTTCAATGAATTTGAAAGTTGATTGATAAATAAGGAATTTGAGAGGCATCAATAAGGTGATGGTCCTAGCATCGATAAGAGTTGCACACAAGCTACTCAAAACATGTCTGAGGTAATTTAATTGACTTGTTTTCATTTACCTACCCTTTAGTTTAATTATAGTCGTAAACTTATATATTTTAACTAACATTAAGGGAATCAATATTTACCATTTATATATGAATATCACATCTAAGCGATTAGTCGGTATTGGTAAAGTGCACAACTTACAAAATGATATGTTACATAATGCACCTATCTCCTACAATCATATGAAGGTCGAGATTAATGTTGTAGTGGATGTTGATGCATTGTTGTCAATTCCTCTCGATGAGGATACCTTTACAGTAGGAGGGGCTATAGGCACTTAAGTGGCTAGGCTGATAGACCTTGTGGTTTTAGATTCTCCTAAGGTGTGATTTTCAACATTAAGTTATACTCATTCTTATTATATTTTGTATTATTTAATTCGTAATTGATATATGTTTTGTATTGCAATATTCAGGTACATGAACATTCTACACCCAAAGAAAATGAGTTAGATGGCTCATTAACATCCCCTCGTATAGAAGAACATGTTCATGTACAAAAAAATGTCAAAGTGTTGAAGTCTAAGCATAGCAAAAAAAAATAGTAAGCCACAATCTAAGCCTAAAGGATCTTCGGGGGATGAAGCATCCAAGAAGATCAAGTTCTGTACATAGTTGATGAAGCGTGTACAAGACTTGGATACTAGTTGTGTACTTCCAGGATCAATATCTGAAGAAGTCTTCGGGTATAGTACCCCAGATTTCCTTGGCGTTGATGAAGTTAAGGAAGTATATAAACATGATCAGATAAGTTCACCTATCATATGTGTATATATGAGGTAATTCTTATTTTCTTAACTTCTCACTTTTGTATTTAATTAATCATTAGTGTTATAATTAACTAACATTAATTTTATATGTTAGGTACTTGTATAACAATCTTATTGTCGAAGATAAAAAAGAATTTGTTATTCTTGTCCCCATAATATACAACTTTGGTGATGAGTAACCCCAGTGAAAAGAAGAATAACGGAGGGGGGCAGCCACAACATTTTGCATATATGCTCGTCCAATTTATAAACATGATTTAATTGTCTTTAGTATCTTTGTGTTAACATTTCCTAATTGTATCTAATTTAATTGATATATTTTTAGGTAACATTGACTTTGATTGTGAATAACTGGTTCGAAGAAAAACATATTATTTTTTTTCTTTCAAACATAGTGATTCGAACAAGTACCCCACTATGAAAGAAATCTTCAATATGTAAGTACATATTATGTTTACCAATGAAGTACATTTTCACTTCATGTGGCTTTCTACCCCGACAAGTGCATCATTGTTAGTAAGATATCCGAAAACTCTGAAAGAAATTGTAAGACTGTAAATAATATTTATATAATTGCTTTAAATGATTATTCTCTTTCCGTTAAATGTTTAGCTATTAAGGATCATGATGCATAGTTATGGCATAAGAGAATTACTCGTATATATATGGATAATTTGAATAAATTGACCAAGAAAGATTTCGTTGATGGTTTACCCAATATGAAGTTTGTTAAAGACAAACTATGTAGTGCTTGTCAAAAGGGTAAACAAAGAAAAAATGTATTTCAAACCAAAGCATATGGTTTCTTCTCATAGGTTATTGTATTTACTACACATGGACTTATTTGGCCCCTATTAGACCAAAAGTTTTGGTGGTAACTACTATGCTCTTGTGATAGTAGACGACTTTTCAAGATATACTTAGACTTTATTCTTGGTACACAAGAATGAGGTGTTTAATGAATTTACCAAATATCCTAAGAGAGTTCAAATTGAAAAAACTTTGAAAATAACTACTATAATAAGTGATCATGGGAGAAAATTTGAAAATGATTCTTTTCAGAAATTTTGTGATGATATGGTATCACTCACAATATCTCTATTCCTAGAACACCACAACAAAATGGTCTTGTAGAGAGAAAGAGTATATCTTTGGAAGAACTAGCACATACAATGTTGAATGAAACTAATCTCCCAAATTATTTTTGGGCTAATGTAGTTAGTAACTGAGTCTTAATAAGACCTATTCTAAAGAAAACCTCCTATGAACTCTTCAAAGGTAGAAAACCAAATATTTATCACTTGCATGAGTTTGACTACAAATGTTATATGTTAAACAATGGTAAGGAAAACTTAGGAAAATTTGATGCAAAAACCGATGAAGGAATTTTCCTTGGCTATTCTCTTTCAAGCAAAGCTTTTCCAATTTTTAAAAAGAGAACCATAGCCATGGAAGAATCCATTCATGTAACTTTTGATGAATCTAATCCAACCTTGGAAGAAAAATCCATGGTTGATAATGATGACTTTCCTATTTCATCCTTGGAAAATCTCCTTAGCGATGTTACAGCCAACACAGAGTAATTGAAAATAGATGATAATTTACCATCACAAGAAGAGCATATTCATTCTAATTTACCTAAAGAATGGAGAACCCATTGATATCATCATATTTATAACATCATTGGTGATATAAGTAAGGGAGTTTCTACTCGCATAAAATTGAATAATGTTTATCTAAACATGACTTTTATTTCTCAAGTGGAACCATCCAAGATTGACAATGTAATAGAGGATGAACATTGGATTCTTGCTATGCAAGAAGAACTTAACAAGTTTGAGAGAAAAGAAGTTTAGGAACTTCTTCCTAGACCTAAGGATAGACATGTTATAGGAACATGTTGGGTCTTTCGAAATATATCAGATGAAAATATATTATTTCAGAAAAGAAGCAAGACTTGTAGCACAAGGATACAACCAAGAAGAAGCTATCAACTTTCATGAAACATTCGCTTCGGTCGCTAGACTTGAAGCTATTAGATTATTGCTTGCATATGTATGCTTTTTGGATTTTCAGTTATATCAAATGGAAGTAAAGAGTGATTTCCTAAATGGTTATATACAAGAAGAGGAGTATGTCGAACAACCTCCTGGGTTTGAAGACAAGAAGCATCTCTCTCATGTCTATAAATTTAAGAAAGCTCTTTATTTCTTAAAGCAAGCTCCACGTGCATGGTATGATCATCTAACAAAAATTTTACTTGACAAATGATTTACTAAAGGAAAGGTCGACACTACATTATTCATTAAGAAAATAGATCATACTGCTTTACTAGTTCAAATCAATGTTGATGATATCATTTTCGGTTAAACTAGTGATATTTTGTATAGTGAATTTGGTAAAATGATGCAAGGGGAGTTTGAGATGTCCATGATGGGAAAGTTGAACTATTTTCTTGGACTACAAATCAAACAACTTAAGGATGACATCTTTCTTTGTCAATCTATATATTGCAGGGATCTACTAAAACGTTTTGAAATGCATGACAGCAAACCTATTGCCACTCCAATGGGTTCTGGAACATACATTGATGCTGATGTCACTGGAAAACGGATTGACATCTCTAAGTATTGAGGTATGATTGATTCCCTTCTTTATCTTACTGCAAGTAGACCTGATATTATGTTTAGTGTTTATATTTGTGCACGTTATCAATTAAAACCTAAAGAGTCACATCTTACTATCGTAAAAAAGATATTAAAATATCTTAAAGACACAATTGATGTAGGACTATGATATCCTAAAGGAAGTCTATGTGACTTGGCGGGATATTTGGATACAGAAGTACATGTGGTACTTGTCGCATTCTTGGAAATGCTCTAGTCTCATAGTCTTATAAAAAGCAAGCATGTGTTGCTCTAAGTATTGTGGTGGTAGAATATATAGTTGCATGTAGTTGTTGTGCCCAAGTATTGTGGCTCAAGCAAGAATTGTGATTTTACAGATTGGACTTAGGATGCATTCACTTTAGGTGTTATAATACTAGTTCTATAAACCTTACAAAGAATCCAATTATGCATCCTCGAACCAAAAATATTGATATAAGGCATCACTTCCTTATGGACCATGTCCAAAAGAAAAATGTTTTCTTAGAATTTGTTGATACACATAAACATTTAGTAGATATATTTACTAAACATATAGCTAAAGAACCTTTTTATAAATTTAGATGAGAATTAGACATTCTTGATAAAGCATATTTGTCCTAACACGATTGTATATATTTTATATACTTCATTATTTGTATTACAAGCCTACTTGTGTTTATATGTGTGTTAAATTTGCTTAAATTGTATTGTTTTGGGGTGTGTAATCGATTGTTACTATAGCGTAATCGATTAACAAGGCATCAGATAGCCTAAAAACTCAAACACTAATAAATACAATCAATTAATACATTTAATTAATCGATTACTAGCTTGGACAATAGCTTTGAGCAATCGATTGCTCAAAACGTGGTAACTAATTGCACTTTGCACTATTTAAGGCAAAAACTCAGATTTTTCAAAACTTCATCCTCTTAATTTTAGTCTCTTAACCATGGTAACCCCCCAACTTCGAAAAACCACTTTTCTAAACTTTTTTGAGTGATTTTTGAGTTGATTTATCCAACATTTTCAATTCTAAACACATTCCAACCATATTTTTCGTGTTCAAAAACCAAAATCAAAAACCACCGAATCTCCAAACTTTCCAAACCTAAGTTTTCAAAATCTCAACTTCATGGCTTTATCCTCTAGAACCAAGAAAAAATTCACCAATGTGACTCAAGGAAGGTAACAAACCCCTAATGAACTCAATGCATTGGATTTGGCGCGTCTTTTGGCTAACGATAATCAATGCAAAACATTCAACAATCACATCAAGCAAAAACCCATTTTTATTCCAAAGTATGGTATGTCTCTTTGGAGAATAATGATTTCATTTTCCCTACCTTGTTTAAGCAACAAAGACTCTATCAGATTAGTGAAATGCATTGTTCTTACTATCGTGAACTTATATGGGTATGTTACTGCAATCTAAATTTCAAGAATAATAAACTCTTCTCTTTTCTCAGGCAAATAAATTGTCATAAACTTCATATCTCTAAGTTCCATTTGTGGTAATATGACATACATAGGGACGATAGTAGATTTCGGCATTCAATGTGACTTAGAAGGGTATGATAAGATGGGGTTCTACTACTCCATGTGTAGATATTCAAAAGTGGAAATTGAAATGCGTAAGCAAAGGTGTGTCGGTGATTCTATTAGAAACCGAAATATTTTACTTGTTGGAAATTTAAACCTAGAGGATTGTTTGCTTCATTGCTTTTTTAGCTACATTGTTGTTCCAAAGATATTAAATCATTCACAGTTAAATGATATGAAACTACAATTGATGTACGCAATCAAACATAATGTTCCAATTAATTGGGAATTAATGGTAATGAGACAAATGTGGACCTTTAGAGGAGATTATGGACCCTTGCCTTATGCTATTCTCATAATTGTTATACTTGCATATTCTAGTGTTTCATTTGCTAGAGAGTCAAAGATCTCACTCGCTGCTCATGATAACAAATTTGATGTGGATGTGATCCACAAGATGGGATTTTTTTGAGATACCACAGATATGATGTATAAGCATCATGGTGATCAACAGACTGCTAATCCAGAAAATCCTTCTACGAACCCTCCTACTCGACCCTCATTACGTGTTGTATCATCATCTTCTGACTCCACTCCTTCCAATCAGATGATTATGGATGAGTTGTTTTCGCTTCGAGGCTACATCACAAATCAGATGGATGCTCTTGATATGGTGAATCATCAAGTCCAAGAAGAGCTTTGACGTTTATCAAACTGATTAGATTATATGGACTTGGATTCTCAGCAGGCTAATCCAGATTCTTCAAAGTAGTGGTCTAGGATTTTACTTCAGTTTTTTTTTTGTTGTTGTTGTTGTTGCTGCTGTTATATCAAAACTGATATTTTTATGGTTGTTATTTGCCATCTTAACTCTTTTGGGACGTATTAACTACATTTTATTGGTTTTAAATGCTATGTTATGATATGTTGATTATCTTTTAGCATTTAATTTCATTTTGTTGTTGTTTATAAGAATTTATGACATTGGCCTTTTAATAAGTCAACCTATATATATATATATATATATTGTTATCCATTAATGTATATATTTGTATATTGTGCTAGATAAACTAGCTTTTCTTCTTTTTTATGACGCTAAAACGAGGAGAAAAGTTGGAGGTTTGTTTTTTTTCTATCAAACTTTTCAGGAAAATAAAATAAAATAAAAGGGGAGCATACAAGATGGGGGAGCATATACAAAATAAAACAAAGTCACATCATTAAAAAGAGGGAGATTATGAAGAATATCTTGCTGGGGCACAGTTTTGATGAAGACACCAAGATCACAAAAACAAGAAAAAGGAAAAAGACTATGAAGACATAGAAGATTCAAGCTTCAAGAAATTATATATTAAAGTCTTCAATCTGTATTTTTATCCTTAAGCTCATGTTAGATATTAGTAGCAATGCTCAAAGGAATAGAACTATTTTCAAAAAAATTGAATAAGTCCTAATAAAATGTCAATAATGCTAAGTAATGAGTTACTTGACTTGTGTAATAGGTTCTTAGATCTAGGTAACTCGTTACCTAGACTGTGCGGCAGTTGGTAACAGATTATTGGAACTACGTAACATGTTATATGAATAAGAAAATAGTTAGAAAGCATAATTGACACTAAGTAACTAATTATTATTATGTATTAATCGATTACCACTTTGGACGTAAACTTTTGGCAATCGATTACACAGTCGTGACAATCGATTACACATTCCTGTTGAAAACCATATTTTCAAATTCAAATGAATAGCCTTCATCCAAAGTGAATAGGTTTCATTCCAATCGTGTCTCCTCTTCATGGAAGGTTACTTTGGCTGATTGGAAGCCTATTTAAAGGCATTGAGACATACAATTACATTCACAAATCACACAATTAAACACGAAACTTTCAATACTTAGTGAAACAATTGTCTGCACTCTTTTGCAACTTTGTTCTTAAACTTTCAGATTTTCTGAAGTTGCTTTAAGTGCTTTTTGTTCTAAACTTTGATAGATATAAGAGCATTATATACTAAGTATATGTATTGTGAGAAAAGGATTGCAAGTTATATCATTATCAAAAACTTGTCAAGGTAATCCTGCCATTGAAATGTTTTTCATCTTATTGTAAACTTTTCATCATAAGGGTGTGTTTAGAAGGGGAAAAGAGTTCACTAGGAAAGGTTGTTTTCCCAGGGTAGATAGTTCTGAGTGTGTAAGGTACGAGGGTCTCGGAGAGAGATTTTTTAATTGCAACTCAAATTATCTAGTGGAAAAATCTCTTGTATAGCAAGAATAGTGGACGTAACGTTTGATGGACAAGAATGCGAACCAGTATAAAAATTCTATGTATACTCTTCTTCTACTCTATTCTTGTGGTTTTATTATTGCTTTAGTTTGTTGATTTTTGCATCAATAATCCACTGCATAAACGCTTTAATATCTTAAGCAGAAAAATCTGCCATTTCTCCCAACAACTAATTCACCTTCCCTCTTATTTGTCATCTAATACTTACAAATATGACCTAGAAATTGTAAGAGAGCAAGAACTGCTAGAGAGTGCGGACCTAATTATATGGTCTATACTTCTTTGGATGATGATTTATGCGAAGAGGCCATAAATGATGAGATGGGTTCTCTAGAGTCTAACTAGACCTGACATTTAGCTGACTAGCCTCATGGTTGTAACCCTATTGATTGTAATGGAAATTGAAAAAGAAATTGAAACCCGAGGACACAATGGATAAATACAAGGATCATCTTATAGCCAAGTGTTTCAAGCAAAGGGAAAATGTAGATTTCTTCGACACATTTTCACCTATGACCAGAATAATATCCCTTAGAGTACTAATATCGCTAGTTGCGATACTTGATTCAGTAGTACATTAAACGGATATTAGGACCACCTTTTTAGATGGTGATTTGGAAGAATAAATCTATATGGAACAACCTGAAGGTTTGTAACCCATGGGCAATGAAATAAGGTTTGCAAGTTAGATAAGTCGATGTATGATCTTCAGGAAGCACCTAAATAGTCGCATGAGGAGTTTGACAATTTAATTGTCTCGAATGGGTTTAATGTGAATGAAAGTGACAAATGTATTTATTACAAATCATAAATGATATTTGCACTATCATATGTCTCTCTTTAGACCTACTCATATTTGTTTTCAACATTCATGTTGTGAATAATGTGAAATCATTGTTGTCTAACAACTTTGATATAAAAGACCTTGGAGAGGCAAGTATAATACTTGATCTAAATATTATGAGGTCAAAAGAAGGGATTTCTTTGGATCAATCTCACTATGTGGAGAAGATCTTAAACAAATATAAATACTTTGATTCTAAATTTACAAGCACACCATATGGTCCAAGTGTAAAAAAATTTAGGAACACTGATGAAAGTGTAAGACAAACTGAGTATACTAGCATCATTGGCAGCCTTCGGTATGCCATTGATATAATTAGACCTGACATTGTCCATGTTGTGGGATTATCATGCAAGTTTACCAATAGACCTAGTGTGGAGCATTGACATGCTATAGAAAGTGTAATGAGGTACCTTAATAAAATAATAAACCTTGGATTACATTCTCGAAGGTTTCTAGCTGTCTGAGAAGGATTCAGCGATGCTGATTGGAACACTCTTTCAGATGATTCTAAAGCAACCAGTGGCTATATATTTAGCGTAGTTGGTGGGGCTATATCTTGGAAGTCAAAGAAATATATTATTTTGGCTCAATCCACTATGAAAGCTTAGATGATAGCACTAGCAACAACTAGTGCAAAAGCAAGTTGGCTAAGAAGCTTGCTTGTAGAGATTCCCCTATGGGAAAAACCGATACTAACTGTGTTGAGATATTGTAATAGTATCACAGTATTACAAACATTGAGAATTTTTTTTATAATAGTAAGAAATGACAAATACATTGTAAGCACAACATTGTTAGAGATTTACTCCTCTATTAGAGCTGTTAGAGTGGATCATATAGGTACTAAGAATAATATATCAGATCTTTTGATAAAATGACTAGCTAGAGAGAAAGTTCATAGTACTTCTAAGAGTATGAGACAATTGCCTTTAGAACGAAGATCGCTCATGATGGTAACCTGACTTAAGTGACTACAGATCTCAAGAAATAGGTTCAATGGGTAATAACAAGTTATGAAGAGATATGAGAATGAACATGTTATAATATTATAAGAACCATGCTTCCTATAGTACATGTAAGGATGATTTAAACCCTTAATGAGATCTATACTCCAATTGGAGTGGTGTACCTAGACTACATGAGTACTTTTGATAGACCCACATATGTGAATGTGGAAGCAAGGCCGCTTTCTATGAAATTTAGGGGCATAAATTTCTAGAGCATTCATTATACTATGATAGGTGTGCATGACATTTAATGCAAGGACTTTATTGAATACACCTTTGAAAAGGTTGTGTATGGTTTGATGTCGGAGACAGAGTTCAAAACTATAAGTCATTCTAGTAAAATCTGGATCTTACTCACTATGCAAAGGTTCAAGTCGCATGACACCTTTGTTTATGCATAATATTATTAGACCACATAAATTCCTGGAAACAGTTTTTTAATTTCAAGTGGGATATTGTTAGAACTTGCTTTTTTGTAGTCATTAGTGGGGATTTTTGGGTGTGAAATTAAAAAAAAAACTCACATAGGAAGAATTTTGAAAAAACCCTCACAAGTCCCACATTGGATGATGTAGGAACTTGGAAAAAATCTCATGTTATAAATAGAAGTATCCTTCCTTCATATTTTCTTGTCCCAAGTTGAGTATGCTCTTAATCGACTTCTTCTTTCTCCCTCATAATCTGTGTCGATGCATTTCTTTCCATGGCACAAGAGTTGGCACAAACATCCATAGCGTGGGAATTTTGAGAACTGACCTTAGTAGTCCGATTGTAGAAAAATAGAATTGGCAAGGGTAGTCATACTATGGGAATTTCGAGAATTGGCACTAGTAGTTATATTGTGGTGGGTGTATTCGAGATCGTTTCTTATAATGCAATAAGAATTTGATAACAAAGAACTACACTATTTTATCCTAGGGACATATGGTTGATAGTCTACTTGCACATTTTGAGCAGTACCACAAAATATCTTAAAGAGAGTGATCTGATCGTGACTCGGCCAACCATTTAGAATTCTTGCAAGCTACGGTTATAACATTATGTTATTTTGTGTATAAACGTGTACTTATAAATATTAAGAATTATGGATGCCAATATGAACTATTGTATCTTAGATGGTTTGGATATGTGTGGAGGAAACTAGTAGAAATACTCATAAGGAAAGTAGATCAAATAGAGGTTAGTCTCATTCCTAGAGAAAGAGTGAGACCAAGAAAAACCATAGTCATAACGATTAAGAATTAAGAGATCAATGGTTTGTCCATGAACATGATTTCTATCATTATGACATCGTTCGATTCATGTAGTTGGTCTTACCTAATATCATTAATGCTTCATTTATTGTTGTCATTGTATCGATATCAATATGAGTAATGATACGATATGTATCCAATATGTCAATACACATATGTCGATTAATGAAATCATTGGCCAGATATGCCGAGTTGCCTCATGCCAAGTTGTGCTAGACAAGCCTGAGTCCTATGCCATGCTCTTGCTGGATATGCCATGAACTAGTGCCTGGATACGGCAAGACATATGAACATGACGTTTGTGCTAAGTACCTAGCCATATTAGACCAAATGACCTAGCCAAAAATTAGTGATAACACATAAGAGGTTATGCCATAAATCAACCATGGTGCAATAGATGGCGCAGCAAATACCATGCTAGAGGCTAGCCTTAGTGCACCAGAAGCATTTGCCAAAGTCCAGTTGTGACACACCAAAAGCATGTGCCAGTGTCCAAGGATGGCACATTAGAAACGTGTGCCAAAATCAATCATGCTTAAAATTACTTTTATAAGGGAATTTTCGAGAATGGATTAAGGAGTAGAACACATTTTGCACATGTATTAATTAGAATCCTTTGAGATTGGTTGTAAAAATAGTTATAGTTAGTTATTGTTTTGTTGATTTCTTTGCAAACTATATAGCGACTCACATGAGAATAGTGCACTATTGTGAGAAATGAGAACAATTAATATGGATAATTGAATATTATTCGAATGGTCAAGATTAAAAGCACATGATTGTCATGTGATCAATAACTAACTTTTTAATCATAACCATCTATGAGTAGTTGTAAGACCCAAATTTATTGTTCTCACGGTTTTTATATGAGAACTGTTCTCACTTGAACCAATCAATAATATCATTCTTCTTCTACCACATCTATGATTCCTTTATGGTATCATACCTCTCAAATTAAGAGCTCTGTTGCGAATCCACTCTACATTTCTTCCCCTTTGTATTCTTTCTTCATTACCTTCTTCACGTTCTTCTTCCTTTCACTCAAACAAAAAATCCAACCTATTATGGATGTTGAATCAGATGTGACTCATCAAGAATTACAAACCCCAGATTCTTCATAGAATCCAACAAGACCCTACTACCTCCATCTAAGTGAGAATCTGGGGATTATTTTGGTCTCTAATTCCTTGGATGGGGGAATTACCTCTCCACATATCCATGAATAGGGCCCTATTGTCCAACAACAAATTCAAAATTGTCATTGGTTCAATAGTGATGTCACAACAATCAGACCCAAACTTTGATTCTTGGGAAAGATGCAAAACTATGATGATTTCTTGGATCATAAGGTCACTTACACAAAAAATTGTCCAAAACACCATCTACATAGACAATTCACAAGAACTATGGGAAGGCCTCAAGGATCGATTCTCAAAGGGTGTCTATTTCAGAACTTCAGACTTATTGCAAGAGATCCATTCCATGAAGCAAGGTTATAAGAATGTCTCTACATTCTTCACTTACTTAAAAAGCTTATCGTAAGAGCTTGGTTCCCTAAGACCTATTCCAAATTGCTCTTGCAACATTAGATGTAGTTGTGCTCTCTTGAGAACCATAAAGGGTTGTTGGCATAACAAATATGTAGTATGCTTTCTCAATAGCCTTGGTGATCAATAAAACACTATAAAGGCTCAAATACTACTCATGGAGCCTTTACCACATATCAATGAAGTTTTTTCTCTAGTTTTGCAATAAGAAAGACAACGAGAAGGAACAATTTATGGTGACAACAAAGCAATCATCAATTCTATGAATTTGAACTAGTTTTGGAGGACACATTCCATCAAGAATAATGGCACTCGAAACATGGATTACAGTAACAAATGTACACAAAGATGTGTAGAGAATAGAGGAGTAGGGTCCCTTGGTAAAGGTTATGGATCAACCAACAATAACAAGGTCTGGACCTTTTGTGGAAAAGAGAGACATATTGTATGAACATGTTATTTTAAATATGGATTCCAACCAAACTTCAAGTTCAAGTCAAAGTCATAAACAAATGGGTCCATTAATAGTTTGCTTGCAAATCAAGAAGTTGATATGAATGATTGAGAGTCAAAACAGAGACAGGCTGACAATAAAGTAGAAGGGCAAGTTGATCATCTAACTCTCAATCATGAGCATAACATCAACCAAGTTAGCCAAGATTCTACCAATTATGACATCCAAGCTATCTCATGTACCCCTCTTAACAAACAATTATGGTCACTTGATAATGGAGCCACTGATAACATAACGAACTTGACATAATGTAATTCTATCAAATCAATTATTTTTAAATTGCGTAAAACCTAGCTATCATTTCCAAACACTCATAGACCATTAGGCTATCTCACTCACTTATATTATACAATCTCCTATACATACCTGGATTCAAATACAACTTGATCTCTATTCTTGCTTGTTCAGTTCAGTGCAAGCTTATCGTTAAGAAGTGCTCTTGATTTATCCATTATATGACTACCTCGAGTATGATTAGTCATGATGAAGCACATAAAAATCTCTACGTCCTCACCATACGTGATAAGCCACAAAAATACATATTACATCTCATTAGTTTGTCTAGACAAACACATTATACCCTCTCTTGACCTGTGGTATTTTAGATTAGGCTACCCATCACACTTTGTTCTTAATCATGTGGACAAACACTTTCCATTTCTAAAGTTTAATCATAATAAAGTGTGTGATTTTGAACTCCTTCACATATGCTTTTGAACTCATTCACATGGACATTTGGGGACCTCTTGGCATCCCTACCATCCATGGAGATAGATATTTTTAATTTTGTTGATGATTTTACAAGACAACATGGGTTTTCCTTATGATGACAAAGGTTGTGACAAGGAATCTTGTCCAATAATTTACCCAAGTGGCCATTGTCCAATACAATCAAAGGACTAAAACCAATAGAACTAACAATGGCTTAGAATTCTTATGCCTAGTTTTTATTAAGAGATTAGAACTTTATCCACCAAAATTTTTGTGTGGAAATACAACAATAAAACTCATTGGTTGAGAGGAAGCATATGCACATTCTAAACATCGCTAGATCCCTACTCTTTTAATCAAATTTGCTTAAATACTTTTAGGGATATGATGTCAAGCATGTTATACAGTTAATGGATAGATTTCCCATCCATGTGTTACATCTCAAATCTCGTTATGAAATCTTGCTAGGTCAAATCCTTAATCTCCATAATCTATAGGTTTTAGTATCCTTTATTATGCATATACTCTCACCAACCAAGGGACCAAATTAGATCCAATCGCTAGGTAGTGTGTTTTCTTTGGATACAAAACTCGCACCACAAGATTCATTCTATATTACTTAGCTTCAAGAGACATTTTCTTTCTAGGAATATGGTGTTCTATGAACATATCTTCCCATATTCCTCCACCCACACTCCATCTAAAACTCCTATGGACTACTCACCCATTGATGACCAACTCTCCTTCCTTCCTATACTTGGATAACAATCCAATTCCCCAACATGTTCCAACACCACACTGCCATGTCAATCCAAATCCACCTCCACCTACCACCAATTCACAATTACAAGATATTGATATTCCTTCCACTAAATAATCTCAAGATTGTCCTTTCCCTCCACATACTTCAAGGATTTTCATTGATATATTTTGACCACATCCTTACCCACTTTTGAAAGACATCTAATATCTTTTGAATGTAGTATTGTCTTACCATTCCCAAGACACACCATATCCTCTCCATTACTACACACTCTAATCCAAAAGTTTACCACCAAGCCACTAAACCCAAGGATTATAACTAGGCAATGGATAACGAGTGAAAAGTATTATAAAAAAAATAATACTTAGACCCTTCTTATTCTTCCTCCAGACAAAGGAGCCATTGTCTCGAAATAGGTCTACAAACTAAAATTTCACTATGAAGGCGAAATTGAGAAACACAAGGCTAGACTTTTAGCCACGGGGTACATCTAGAGTGAAGGGATAGATTACTATGTCACATTTGCATCAATGGTGAAACTCACCATATTATGGTTTCTCATAGCCCTTTCTGCCAAAAAATGATGGATATTACAACAGCTTGATGTTAACAATGTTTTCCTTCATGGTGACCTTGATGCATAAGTATATATATGACTCTACCCCAAGGTGTGAGTTGCACCATACCCAATCAAGTTTTAAAACTAGACAAATCATTGTATGGTTTAAAACAAGCAAGTCGACAATGATTTGCTAAATTATCCAATGTCTTGTGTTCCTTTGATACAAACAACCCCATCATGATCATTCACTCTTCACCAAGAAAACAAAAATAAGTTTCACTACCTTTCTCATCTATGTAGATAATCTCATTTTAGCATGGAATGACCCTACTCAAATCAATTATGTTAAACAACATTTTGATGCCAAGTTCAAAATCGAGGACCTAGGAACCTTGAAATATTTCCTTGCTCTTGAAATATGCCTTTGACCTTCTCTCAGACACTAGATTTTGATTGTGTCAAAGGAAATATGCCTTTGACCTTCTCTCAGACACTGGATTCCTCACTTATAAACTTTTCCCCACTCTTATAGTTAAGAATGTTCAAATATACCAACAAGATAGTGTACCCTTTCTTATATCTTCAACTTGTTGGCAGATTACTTTACTTATCCAACACTCATCTAGACTTGAGTTTTTCTTTTCAATAATTAATCCAATTTATGGCTACACCCACCATCAATCATCACAAAGGTATGACAAGAGTTCTTCGTTATATTGAATGAAGACCTAACCAAGGATTATTTTACCCAACTACTTACATGCACAAATTAAAGGCTTTAATGATTCTAATTGGGCATCTTGCCTTGATACTACAAGATCAATCTAAGGTTATTACATGTTCTTAGGTGACTTCTTAGTTTTTTGGAAGTCTAAGATATAAAATACTATCTCTAGATCATCTTCTTAGGAAGAAATTGAGCACTAGCCATTGCTTCTAGTGTAGTGCAATGGTTGACATATATCTTAGGTGATTTTCAGGTTTCATAAAAGGAATCAACATTGTTATATTGTTATAGTGATACAGCAAGAGACATAACTTTCAACTTAGTGTTTCATGAATGCACAAAACACATTAAAATTGATTGTCATGTGCCTCTAGAACATTTACAAAAACAAACTCTACCATTTACTAAAAATTCCAACACAAGAACAAGTGGCTGACATACTCACCCAGGCTTTGCAACCTTCACCTTTTCATCATTTGTTATCCAAGATGAGAGTGATCAACATCTACTCTCAAGCTTGAGGGGGATAAAAAAAAATCATTCACCAGATGTGTCCAATTGGCCCAAGCCAAGTTGTGATAGAGTCTAATGGCATGCTCATCCTAAATATACCAGGAACCAATGTCAGGTTGCGCCAGATGCGCCTAGCCAAATGCACATGATATTAGATAATTCCTGATGATTGGTGAAATACCAATCCTAGAATCTCATGATTCTCACACATAATATAAAACAAAGATACAAAGTCATACCTGAATTCATGTTCTCTGATCTACTCATTTGATATACCTTTTGAGAGAGTTTTGGTATGATGGTCTTCCTCAACCAAATCCTTGATTTCTTTTCGGACCTTCATTTTCTTTCTAATGGGGAGAGATGAAAACTATTTGTGATATGGTGTCTTGGGGACGATAATTGTTCCTTATGTGTTAACTTATATGGTTCTCATTATCCCCTATAGGCAAATTGTTTGGGTATCCACTCATTAAACCCATATCCGTTATCAATTTTAGAAGTTCTATGGGTTTTCAGAAATTAGATCACTTATTTTGTAACCCAAAATAAATAGTTAATATAATTATATTAAATATATGATGTCCACCTTAATTAGAATTATGAATTTCTAATAATATCCCACTTGGGCTTCATATTTTTCCTGAAACAATGATATCACATATTCTTTAGGCGCGCATCTATATGCTCTTTATATTTAGACTTCTCTTTAATACAATCTGTTCCATCTCATATATCAATTATGGAACCACCGCGGCCTTCATCACATTCAAACTTGACTCGACCATGATGATCACCATACCAATATACTAAATGACATAGATTAAATATGGATGAGTGACATGAAAATTTCATGCAATGTGATCTTAAACATGTCTATTTCTAACTGGTCTTTCTTTATTCTTTAGTGAGATCAATCAAAAGTCTTTAATTGCAACACAATAGTTACAATACATAGGTTCAAAATAGAACAATAAACCATCAACTTTATTATGCATAAAATTACATATGATGTCCAAAGTATATCATAAAACATATAGACTCCAACTGAACTAAGGTATCGTAAGGAGCAATACTCATATGAGCAATATGCTCATGAAAGACTTTAGGTACCAAACCCTTAGTCAGCAAATCAGCTAGCATAAAGTTTGTCCCTATATATTCTATGGAAATTTGTCTATTTTGAACACTTTCATTAATAATTAGAAACTTGATGTCAATAAAATATGACTTTGTAGAACTCCTATTATTATTGGAGTAAAGAACCGCAAACTTAGTGTCACAATAAATTCTCGGTGGTCTTTTAATACTATCAACCACACATAAGCCAGTGAGAATTTCTGCAACCATATGCCATGGGATGATGTTTCAAAACAAACCATGAACTCCACAACCATGGTTGAAGGAGCTGTGAGTGTCTATTTAACAAACTTCCAAGAGATAGCACCTTCAGCCAAGATAAACATATATTCAGAAGTGGAGTGTGTGTTGTCTAGACACCAAAAAATTAAAGTCAAAGTACCCAATAATCTCTAAATTCTCAGACATCCAATAAGTGAGCATGTACTCCTTAGTTCTCTTTAAGTAACGCATAACACGTTTGAATTCCTTCCAATGATGTAATACAGGATTGCTCAAATATCTTTTCAAAACTCCCATGACAAACGCTATGTCGGCACCTGTACAAACCTAAACACACATTAGAATTCCTACTACATATGCATAAGGAATCTTTTGTATAGCATATCTTTTCAAGGTCATTTTTGGGGCACTGTTCGAGACTAAACTTGTCTCCCTTAGCTATAGGGGTATCTCATGGTTTACTATCTTTCATGTCAAATCTATCCAGTACTTTATCTATATAGTTTTCTTGTGATAACCTTAGGATACCTTGAGAGTGATCTTTCAGTATCTGAATACCTAATACAAAAGAATCTTCCCTAAGATCTTTTATTTCGAAATTCTTTGTTAGAAATCTCTTGGTCGCATACAGTAGTCCTATATCACTGCTAGCAAACAGTATATCATCGACATATAATACCAGGAATATAAATTTACTCTCACTAAACCTATGGTACATGCAATCATCAAATTTATTTGCCTCAAAATGATACGAGGTAATAACTTGATGAAATTTATGATTCCCACTGGCGAAAGCTTGTTTAAGCCCATAAATTTGTGATTCCATTAACGAGTTTAACTTTCCCATGACCCTAAACCACCACCCAAAACCCCTATAAATACCCCCATTCTCAGTTTCCATTCACACCAAAACCTCCATACTCTCATATTTTCATTCAATATTTTATCGTTCTCTAAGCCAAATACCTCCATATTATCTTCAATATTTTCTCATTCTCCATAGTATTCTGCATTCTCTATACACCAAGTACCTTGTACTCTTTTCTCATTCTCCATACACCAAGTACCTTGTACTCTTTTCTCATTCTCCATACTATTCCACATTCTCCATACACCTAAACCTTATACTCTTTCCAAATTCTCATATTTTCTCATTTTCTACTCTCCAAGATTTTATCATTCCCTATCAACACCTCTTTATTATGGCTTTAAGAAAAACATATATCTAGTCATATATGGAGTGGTCAAGAAGTTATATTTTGTGTTAGATGAAACTTTTGGTCATTTCTATCTTGTGAACTAGTGTTGCAAGTTATTTGCAACACTGCTTTAGCCAATATATTGGATATCAGAGAAGTGGAAATTAACAACCATTTATTAAAAACAATGGTTAAGAGATGGAGGTCAGAAACACATACTTTCTATTTCCTTAATGGAGAGTGCATGGTTACTCTAGAAGATGTTGCATATCGACTTGGAATTCCCATGGTTGGAAACCTATTAGTGGAGATACCAATATGGACTGGGAGGATCTTTGTCTCCCATTGTTGGATGTTACCTCAACAAATAATCATTAACATGTAAATGATGATTAATATGCAAACAGTGTGATAAAATTGAATACATTATGATTTGAAATGATTTAATATAAACAAAAGTAATGGGTGATGTGATTTGTTTCAACTTAATATAATAAAAACGTTTTTTAATTGTCTCTTCAATTCCATTTTCAATTTCTATTTAAGTCACTTATCTTTTAGTTGTCTATCCTTTTTTTTAAAACAAAACATGAAAATTTGGTTGATACAAATAAACGAGCTTACCCATGTCTACACGACTTTGGCTTATAATATACTCGTGCATGGGAGGAACGAGCCCATCAAATAAGAAAAAAATGGGACTCGTGCATGTGAGGTACTAGTCTATGAAAGAGAAAACAATATAATGTAGACTCGTGCATAGGAGACACGAGTCATATATTAGCCAAAACAATAAACAAAGAACTCATGTATGGCAGACACGAGTTTAGAAAATCTGTACATGTTTTGTAATATTTCCAAAAGTTGCACCAAAATAATAATAAAAGAGTCAAACTACACCAACCTAATAAATTTTCCAATTTCCGTAGGTCTACCATATATATTTACATATAGAGATGGCAAGACGAGAAATAATTGCATGTCTGTTCACATGGCCATTTTATTTTTCAAATATGGCATTCAACTTTAATATATTTATCATTATGTTTGACACATTTGCTTCTTAAGTATGTGGGCATCCTAATAAGTGATGTAAGTGGCCATAAGTTTATTGTGTAAAAAAGAATCAACATCCAAATAAATTAAAATTAAATATTTACATATTATCAACATTATAAGTGTAATGTTTTTTTACACTATCAATAAATCATCTTCATTCATATGTATTACTATTACTTATATTTAAGAGACAATAACAATAATCGTTAGCATATGAATGATGATTAATGTGCTTATAGTGTAAAAAATTTCAATAAATTATGATTTAATATATACAAAAAGTATACATAATGTAATTTGTTTCAATTTAATATATAAAAAGTTTTTTAATTAACTCTTCAATTCCTTTTTCGATTTCTATTTAAGTCACTTATCTTTTAGTCAGTTGTCCTTTTAAAAAAAACAAAACATGGAAATTTCGTAGCTAGAAATAAACGTGCATACCTATATCTACATGACTTTTACTTATAAAGGACTCCTACATAGGAGGAACACATCCATATAACCATAAAAATGGGACTCGTGTATATGAGGCACAAGTTCATGAAAGATAATTAATATAATATAGACTCATATATGGAAGACACGAGTCCTATATTGGCCAAAACAATAAACAAAGAATTCTTCCATGATAAACACGAGTTCAGTAAAATCTACACTTTTTTTGTAATATTTCCAAAAGTTGCACTAAAATGATAGTAAAAGAGTCAAACTGCAGGAGACAAATAGGGCATCCAACTTTAGTATATTTTTCATTTTGTTTGACACATTTGCTTTTTAAGCATGTGAGCATCGAACAAGGATCCTTTCCAACTTTAGATGTGTCATTGAAAATTGTATTTCCCTTTGTTTTTTGAAGTATTTGTCTCTTCATTAATAGAGAGAATCCTAACTCACAAGCATCCTAGTAACTAGTAACTGATGTAGGTGGCCACAAGTTTAGTGTGTAAAAAAAAGTCAACCCCGAAATCAATTCAAATTACGTATTTACATATTATTAAGAGTTTAAAATCTGTGCACTGACCGTGTAAAGGTTTTTACGTCGTCAACACATCATCTACCATTGATTTGTATTACTTTTGTTTTAGAGTCAATAATGGTCAATAAATCAAGAGTTAATTACACTGACACCCCCTGAGTTTTAGTGAAATTACACAAACCACCCCTCACTTTTTTACATCTACACAAACCTCCCTTAGTTTTTATATTTTTATTAAACTGACTACCCCTGCATGAGAAATAAGTGTAATATTTTAAACAAAAAATGTTATAAATGCAACTAAATTAAACAAAACATGATATGTTGTGAAGAAAAATCCAAATAATATAAAAATGAATGTATATTTATTATTTTTGGTTACAAAATGTATCAACAATTCTAAAGAGATATTGTTTAAATCACTCTTATACTATATCGTAACGAACCAAAAATAATAAAGAGGTATCGACTAATATATTATTTGGACTTTTCTCCATAATATACCATGTTTTGTTTAACTTAATTACATTTATCACATTTTTTATTCAAAAAATACACTTATTTTCCATGTAGGGGTAGTCAGTGTAATGAAAGTATGAAAATTAGGGGGTTTGTGTAGGTGTAGAAAAGTGAGAGGTGGTTTATGTAATTTTTCTAAAACTCAGGGGGTGTCAGTGTAATTTACTCATAAATCAATGGTGGATGATTGACTGGCAATGTAAAAAACATTTACACTATCAGTGTATACATATTAAATCTTATTATTAATGTTATGAATGTAACATTTTTTACATGGTCAATAAATCATATCCTTTCATATGTATTATTATTACTTATATTTAAGAGACAATAACATATGAATGATAACTAATACACTAACTAATAGGATAAAAACTAAAAAATTCTATAAATTATGATTTGAAATAATAGATAATGTGATTTGTTTCAACTTAATATAATAAAAAGAGTTAATTACACTGACACACACTCTTTGAGTTTTAGTGAAATTATACAAATCACCCTCACTTTTCTACACGTACACAAATTTCCCCTAATTTTTATATTTTCATTACACTGACCACCCCTGCATGAGAAATGAGTGTAATCTTTTAAACAAAAAATATGATAAATGCAATTAAGTTGAACAAAACATGGTATATTGTGAGGAAAAATCCAAATAATATACAAATCAATGTATCTTTATTATTTTTTGTTACAAAATGCATCAACAATTCTAAAGAGATATTATTTAAATCGCTATTATATTATATCGTAACGAACCAAAAATAATAAAGAGGTATCAACTCATATATTATTTGGATTTATCTTCACAATATACCATGTTTTATTTAACTTAATTTCATTTATCACGTTTTCTGTTCAAAAAATTACATTTATTTCTCATGCAAGAGTGATCAGTATAACGAAAGTATAAAAATTAGGGGGGTTTGTGTAGGTGTAAAAAAGTTATGGAAAGTTTATATAATTTCACTAAAACTCAGATGATGTTAGTGTAATTTACTCTAATAAAAAAATTAATTATCTCTTCAATTCCTTTTTTCAATTTCTATTTTAAGTCACTTATTTTTTAGTCGGTTATGATTTTTAAAAAAACATGGAAATTTAGTAGATAGAAATAAACTAGCATACCCATATCTACTTCCAGTATAAACATTTATAAATAATAGTACATTATTTAACATTTATTTATATTTTTATATAAAGTTAGTGATAATTAAACACTTGTTAGGAGCGACACTTGTTGAGAGGAGAATCATGCACCAAAAAGAGATTAGTTTCTTATCAAAATGTGGAGCTGATAATGAACCAAACCAATTTGGTATTCGATCAAAACTCGACTCATTATTTAGCTCGACAAACTTAGTTCGTGAATCAAATGAGCCGAACTTGAGCTCGTTACATAAACGAGCCGAACTTGAGCTATATATAGTTCGACTCGTTAGGTTCAATCTCATTCATTCATTTTTCTAAATTCAACATACCATAACACTTGCGAATTTTTTCCACTCCATGCATAATACTGGCACACTCATTGCACGATACTTCAATTATATTTCCCATATATATTATATACTATATTTATATAGATATTATATTTAAATATTTATAAACTAATATTTTATTTTTATTTTATACATATTGTTATATGTAAATATATATTACTATAAATTCAACATATTTCTAACCTTATCAAATAAATGAAGAAACACTTTTGATAATAAAAAAATAATATATAAAAGTCATATAACTCTTTTTTTCTCTGGAATTAATTTGACAACATTTTATAGTTTTCTTCATTACATGTGGTATGACACAGTCCTCTTTAAATTTGGCTACCCTCTACACCTCATCACATCCCCTACTTTCCTTGTGTCCTGCCTCTTCTTTCATTCATTGGTAACAGTAATATTTTTATCTACCACTGCCAAACGCCGTTCCCTTTTACTCTCTCTTTCTCTCTCTTCCATTTCCTTTTCAAAATCAAGTTTTTACTTACTGCGAGCATGCCTCTACTTCCTCGCTGTTCTACTCCATAGCAGAAATTAACACTGTCCACAATTCTCTCTTCTCCTTACACACAAAGAAACTGACTTACTAACACCAAAATTCAAATTACAGAAGAAAAAATCATGGTCAGTGTATATACTTAACTACACATGTATTGTTCTTTAACTTCCAAACTTTCTGCGTTTCTGTGTTTCTGTGTTCTATTTTCATTTATTTCTGTGCAGGAATCAATTCAGTTGATTCTTCTCACACATAAATATATGAAAGTTCAAATTTCCAAAAGAAAATTATGTTGGGTGTTTTTAATTATGTTTTACAAGTATTAATGCTTGCAACTTTGTCATCCTTTTTTTTCTTGATTTTGTTGAAGTTAATTCACTTCTTTAACTTTCTTCTCCAAATTCATGTTCACAGTTCAATTGTTCCTCACAAGTTCCCCGTTGGCTTGAAGCACTATTCTCAGAGAAATTCTACAATGCTTGTGTAATTCATGAAGAGGCAAAGAAGAATGAAAAGAACGTGTATTGTTTGGATTGTTGCATCAGTCTCTGCCCTCAATGTTTGTCTCCTCATAGCTCTCACAGGCTCTTGCAGGTTCTGCTCTTTTGTTTTCTACCAAAATTAAATTAGTTACTTTTTTTATCCCCTTTATATTTTTTAATTAAATTAGTATTTCATGCCTTGTCTTCAGATTCGAAGATATGTCTATAATGATGTTGTAAGGTTGGATGATGCTGCAAAGTTAATTGACTGCACTTCTGTTCAAGTAAGTGAATTATTTTAGCTTAGAATATAAATTTCCTAAATGCACCTTTCTGTAATGTGTTTGCTGATAATTGAATAAGAATACGGATGTGAAGTTATTACTATATATCTGCTTCATTTTTGTTTTGGTAACTATTTTTTTCTTGTTCTCTCTATAGTCTTACTATACAAACAGTGCAAAAGTGGTATTTTTAAACCAAAGGCCACAAACAAGGAACTTCAGAGGCTCTGGCAATTCATGCAGCACTTGTGACAGAACCCTGCAACACCCGTTCAATTTCTGCTCTCTCTTTTGCAAGGTTTTTTTTTCTTTTTTGCTCATTTTTATCATTTGGGTATATTTTTAGTTCATGCTTTTCTCTTCAAATTTCTAATCTTTTCCATACTGATGCCTTGTCTGCAAGGTTTTCTTTTCTTTTTTGCTCCTTTTTTTCATTTGGGTATTTTTAGTTCATGCTTTTCTCTTCAAATTTCTAATCTTTTCCATACTGAAATGCCAAAAGTTATTCACTTTTATGGCATCATCACTGTTATATTTATTTCTTCTGATTTTCACAGATCGATCACCTTATCAGAACAATGGGTTCTCTCTCTGGATATCTATTCGAGTGTAACTACATGCCCTTGTCTGATTCTGGATTCGACGATGGTCTAATGACACCTGACTCGGTTCTCGAACCGGACGGTTCGGCACGAACCTCATCCGGTTCAGGTGGTTATAGTGGAGTGGATTGCAGGGCGGCGCTGGCTTGCACTGCCACCACTGAGATAGTGAGGAAAAAGAGGTCAGGCGGCTCCAGCTCACGACCACCGTGCTTCCCGGCGTGTTCACCGGTGTCGGAAATCTCGGCGGGGATTATGAACCGGAGGAAAGGGGTTCCCCAGAGGGCCCCACTATATTGAATTTGTGTACGGCTTATGGAAGGGAGAGGGATGGGTTAGATAAAAAGAGTAACTATGTTGTTTTTTTTATTATTTATTCTAACTAGATTATCTAACTATGATTTTGAAGTTATAACTTTGGGTTATTAGAACTTACTAGAAGGGAGTTCTTATTAAGAAGAAAAAAAGAACTTAGAAGCCTTGTTTTTTGTATCCTTTGCCCTCTGCTATTTTGATGCTATATGATCTAATCTTTCTTTTGATAAACGCTGTATGAACTATATTGTTTGGTATATTATATAGCACTTTAAGCATGTATCAAACCAAACGGAAAATTATGGTTTATTTCATTTATTTTTTGGGAACTATTTATAATTAATTCGATTAACGTTCCATACGGTCTGGAACTGGAAACTAGACCATGAAACGGATCAAGAATTAGTAATTAAGTGATTGATCAATCTTATAAAGACAAGTATTAGCACTTTTTGTTTAATCAAACAAAACTTATCAATAAGACGTTTATTTAGTTGTGTAAGGTTCTCCTAGATCCTAAATGACCAAAAAGTTAAGAGTTTGATTTTAGGGAGCAATATTTGTTTGGAGAGACGATTAGAGCATCTCATGCAACAAACAATACTTGCATTCTTATTTAGGTTCTATACATTATCTTATTATTTAACATTTATTTTTTCGGAATAGAAAATATCATTTTTATTCTTATTTGAGCGCACAACTTCTACTTCTCTCATCACTTTCCCTTGGTTAAGAACAACCAAGAATTGTTCTTATTTAAGAATAAAGGTGAGAAAATAAGAATGGAGAATAAAGTAAGAATGTTCTTATTTCGTTCAAAACAACTTTAAGAACACCCATTGTAGTTGCTCTTATGTACTGTGAAAATGATTAGTTCTTTATCCAAAAGGTGGAGATGCCTTTGGTAGTACCAAAAAATCAAACCATGATTATTTATTGTAACTAGATTATCTAACTATGATTATGAAGTTAAAACTTTGGTTATTAGATCTTACTAGAAGGGAGGGCTTATTAAGAAGAAGAAAAGGAGAACTTAGAAGCTTCATTTGTTTTTTTATCCTTTGCCGTCTGCTGTTTTGATGCTATATGTTCTAATATTTCTTTTGATAAATGTTGTATGAATTAATATGGTTTGGATATATATAGTACTTTTCCTTAAGCAATCATTTGTAAGTAATTTGGTTAAAGCGTCTATAAGGAATACTTGATACAAGTAATTATGATTCTCAGTAACTAACAAGTTATTGAAAGATTTGAGTCAAGAAAATTTTAAATAAATTTTGTTTGATGGAGTAAAATCCTACAGGAAGGTAATATAATGTGAAACCTCCAAATGTACAAAACAATGGTTCAAGTGAAAAGATATGTTTCAAAATAAATTAGTTCTTATGCATAGGATTAGAGGATAGTACCCAAAAAAACCCACAAATAAGATGACAAAATGTAACCTGTTTTATTAAAAAGTGAATCCATAACTTAATTCTTTATAATCAGTTAACAATGAAAAAAATAAACCAACCATTTTTTTCCCTATTCGATTCTGAGCTACCCGAAATCAAATGGAATTGTTAAACCATTATCTATATTGTTCGATAGAGAAAAGAAATTGATCAATGATATAACTTGGATGATTTTGTGGTTGTTTGACCTGAATCATGCAATTATTTGTCTCATTCAGATTAAGACCAATTAGAACCCTAAAGCTTAAAATGGCATGGCCAGGAGGTTCAGCTTGAACCAAATTTTTGGTTTACTTCATTGAGGTAATAGCAGAAAGCAACGATTTAAAAAGGGAACGGCTCTATGTATTCGTGTCCCACTAGCCTTATGGTAATCCTAGAATGGCAAGTATCGAGTTTGTTCTGCTCAGTATTTTTGTCTTTTCTTTCTCTCTTTTCTGCTTCCCTAGTCCAGTAGGTGACAAATTTCAAAGACAATGGTCTTTTTTTTATTTTTATTTTTCGGTAACAGACAATGACCTTTAATTTATTGCTATTTGTACCTATCCCAATGCTGGGATTTGAGGTGTCCTCATTGAAACTTGCAATTTCTTTGTTCAACACCCAGCCACTTAAAAATCATGTTTCATTTTTATAATATTTGGTAAAATTTTGTAAAGTTATTAACAAAATTAGGAAATTCATGTTTAATGATTTGACTAACAATTATATATATTTTCAGAGTACTATAGTTAATGTTTTAAAATTTACTAGTTGCAAAAAAGTACATATTTTTATACTTACTATGCACTATCTTAATATTGATAAAAAAAATAAAAGTCCAAAAATTAAAATTTAATATCTTGATGGAAGCTAGAAAAACGAACAAAAATAAGAGTTATGTAAATTTACATATTAAAACATAAATATATCACAACTTTTCATATTTTTAGAATCAATATGTATATTTTATCCTTTAAAATATTACAAATATTCCCTCCAAAGTACTACATAGATTTTTACTTCTTATTCGGAGTGACAATAAATCAAACCAACTTGATATTCATTCAAAATTTAACTCGTTATTTAGCTCGACAAACTTGTTTTATGAACCAAATGAACCGAACTTGAGCTGAAAATGGAGTTCGTATCATAAACAAACCGAACTTAGGCTGGATACAATTTGACTTGTTAGGTTCATGAACTAGCTATATATATAACCCGGAACAAATTACAAAAAATTACACTCAATCTCATCCATTTTTTTAAAAATCTAACAGAGCATAAGACTTACAAATTTTGTCCACTCCATGCACAAAACTCAGGTACTCCATGCACAATATCCATACACTCCATACACGATACTCGCACATTCCATGCACGATAATCACATTATATTTCCTCCTATATATATATATATAAATACTATATTTATATATATTGTATTTATATTTGTATACATATTATATTTATAAAGATATTATATTTAAATATATAAAAACTAATATTTTATATTTATTGTTATTAGGTCACATCTCTACATTATTTTATGTTTATTGTGATTATATTTATATATATATAACTTTTTGCAGTATTTTCTAAAAATAAATTAGTTAATTAATTTGTTCAAATGAATTACTTCGAGTTGAGTCAAATAGTTCGAGAACTTTAACAGAGTTGGACTCGATATAGAAAAATAATTTGTATCGAACTCAAGTTGAATTTTGAGCAGAATAAATTCTCATCGAACTGAACTGAGCGGAGCTCTTGTTCGACTTGGTTCGGCTCATTTCCAGCCCTACTTCTGATGTTTTTTTGTATATCCATTGGTATCCCCTCATCTTATACGTAAGAAACTAATCACTATCAGTATGTATCTGCTTCTCCAATAAGTGTTACTCACAGTAATCGAACACTTGACTTTTTTTGTTTACCTAGAGATAAAGTAAAACCTCAAATAATTAGGCCAACAGTGTATTAGTTACTTCTTATCTTATCTTTATTTCTGAATGATCAAATATAATAAATTACTTAACTCTAACTACAGTCCACAATTTTAAATATTTTAAAATTATTATTTTTACTTTGATTTGACTTTAGAACAATGCTTAAGAACCTAAATTGTAAGTCTTTATTGGTAAACTAAAGACATTAATTCTTAATTGTTAATAAATGTATCATTTTAAGGTTGATTATATATTTTGAATCAAAAGGCGCTTTCAAAATGACATTATATATGTGGAAATGAAAAGTGTTATAAAAAATATTAAATTATTGTTAACTCAGCAAAGTCAATAATTTCAATCATTTTTTGTTGACACAAATCAAATCAAATCACAATCATAATATTTTATTTTAGAGTGTAATATTTATGTATTATTAGATAAAGATTTATATAGAATCAATATTATTATTTATAATTTATTTATATTAACTTTTTGAATAGTTAATGAAGATTAAACATAAACAATGAATGATACAATGACGATATATAAAATTCATATAATATCTGTATGAGAAAAAGATGTATACAACGACAATGTAAGAGTTTTTTACATTGTCACTCTATTATCTACCATTCATTTTCAATTATGTTTGACTTTTCATAAAAAGTAATCTAAATGAAAAGTGAATGATACACTGATTATACATAATTCTTTACACTATGAGTGCATCAATATTACACTATATCTGTATATATTTCTCTCTCGTTATTTTATGAATATTAATCATAAGTAAATTAATGGCCAGATGATTGATTGGGGTGATAGCCATAAGCAATCAAGATTAGCTTTAATCCGATTTCACTTTATACTGCCACCACAAACCAGCCACTAAAGTTTAATAGAATAAGCCACCAAATAGGAGAAACTCTTTAAATGATTTAATTATTGTTTGGCAAGTGGAGTCCATTTGACCCACCTTAACTGAGCCCTGCCAACAGATACTTGTCCTTTTCAAATTCAGGGTAAAAGGGTGACTCTTCATATATCATATCCCATTGAATATCATATAGGGCCTAAAAGCATAAAAGGACATTTACACCTTAGAATACTATTTAACTTTAGCGTCTTGTATTTCAAGCAACAACACATGTTCAATACCACAAACATAGTTCTCAACTATTGTGAGATAGTAAATATATTCAAATGTATAAGGAATTTGGATAAGTTTTCCACTATTGTCCTATGCTATACATCATAATCTACTTTTGTTCTATAGTTTCCAATTTTGTCTCTTTCAGCGTAAACCAAACAATGTTATACACAAGATATAGAAATGTTTTAAGAATTTTTACTGTATATTTTTTATGTGCCAACAGGAACGATGCAGTATTTTATTCCAAGACTTTTACTTGTAATGTATACAAATTTTTTGTCTAGCTTCTATAAACTATTACCAAGAACCTTATACTTTTCACATAAACGGATTACACAAGAATGTTATGATAAGAAATAGTATTGCACAAGAATAGTTATTAGATTGCAGAACGTGAATTCTTTTGGTACAAAAAAAACATTTAGATGTGTTCCACAGCGAGACATTTTAGGTCGTGGGCCGATACAAACAAACATAAATTTATAGTATTAATTTAACATATATTTTATTAATATTTAATTACTAATGTGTTTTTAAGGACTATTCAACCTTTACAGCAAAATATAAATTACATACAAAAATCTTATAATGATAGTACTATCTATCACAATAACAAATGCCTTTAAAGTTATTGTTTTGCATTAGGCTTTAGAAATAATATAGATAAAATAAAAAGATTATAATTTTTAAATTTTGAATAACTTTTATAAATAATTTATATATACAACTAGAGGAAAAAGTCTGAAATATTTGTATGATATACAAATTAACATTTAGAGTTTGTGGGGGCAATTACCCCTTTATAGACTTCCTCATGCCTCCATCTTTAGATGTGTGATTATAAAAAATGTCAGCTTCAGTAAAAAAATGTGTAGATATTATAATAATGAGTTTTTTATCTGCTTTGAAAGTACCATTTCAGTGAACCACATAGATATATATAATTTCGAATATAAATTATGCACAAGATTCACCCTCACAAATTATCCTATATGAGAAAAACAACATTTATATTTGTTCTCGTTCATATTCTAGTTAAAAAATTCTAGTTATGCAACCAGGATCTTATTATTATTCAAGAATTCTTTTCGAAAAATATCTTAAAGTACCTCTTTGTCTTTTCAATAATGATCTCTAAAAAATAAATTAAATGTTAATTATCCTGGGATAAAAATGCCTATGCATGTTTTATTGAATTTTTATAATATGAATCAATAAAGTGATAATCTTAATGTTAGGTCATTGTCTAAAAGCAAGAAGATATATATCTCTTGGATACATTTTCAAAAGAGCAAGGGTGATTGCAAAATCATCCGGATGTAATGAAAAATAAGAAAGTTCCTATACTTGCATGAACTAGTGTAGACTAGTCTAAAACACAAATCACAACATGAAATATAAATACTCTTGTATGTAAATCAATAAAAATAGTTGACATAAAGGTTATGAGAATAATCAATTTTATGTGCCTAGAAGAAACTAAGTGGGTTGGAAAAAGCATGGGAATTAGACACTTTAGGTTTTAAGATGCGGCAACCGATAAGACAAGCTCGATAAATGGGGGTGAGTATTATTGTAGTTAAGGAATAAAATAAAGATGTGGTGAATGTAAAGAGAATATGAGATATGATCATAGCTCAAAAGTTTGTAACAATGGGAGACTCCTTTAGTGTAATTAACACTTATGCATCTCTGGTAAGGATAGAGAATTGATAAAAGAATTTTTTTTGTGAGGATTTGGAAGACATAGTCTAGGTAATACCTTTAGAAGAAAAGATTCACCCAAAATAAGATCTTAATGGACATGTACGTATGGACACTAGATTTGAAGGTTTTCATTTGGGAAATGACATAACAGAAGTAAATATAGAAAATAAGAATATTCTAGATTTCTCTTCAACTTTTAATTTTACAATAGTCAATGAGTGTGAGGTTGCATGTTCTCAAATCAATTTGTTATTTATAAGGAAATGAAGGAAATTTGTTTGCTTGGACTACAAAGTCATACTTAGAGAGAGTTTGACAAGACAAGATAAAGTTTTGGTTATAAATGTAAGAGTTAAGAGTATCATATAGAGAAAATACAATATACAGTTCCAAGAATTAAATGGTGGAAATTGAAGGGAATGAAATGTGAGAGCTTCAATCAAAAGGTTTTGGGAGGCACAAGAAAGGAAGTGTCGATGATATGCAGGAGGATATGACCAAAGGATTTAGGAGCATAACAAAGTACGTCAATCTAGAGGCTTTGGACCAAAGGGTAAAAAATTATGGTGAGGATAAAAGTGCCCAAGACAAACTTAAGGTTAAAAGTGAATTTTTATTAATTTTGGTCATCATGTAAAAAGATCGAAAGATGAAAAAATTCAAGGTAACTAAGAAATAGACAAAGAAGGAGGTGAGTGAAGTTAAAGATAAAACACATAATGGGTTATAAAGATCTCTAAGTACCAAAAGATGAAAAAGAAGTGCCTACATGCTTGTAAAGAGTAAAATAGTAAAGACTAGAAATTTTGGACCAATTGAAATACATTAATATGAAGATATAAAAGTCTCCGTGAATGAAAAGATATTAAGGAAAAATGGAATAATTATTTTCTCAAGCTTTTTAATGAAGAACATTATTCATTGCTTTATGATGGAATAAAAACAAAAGAGAATGATCAAAATTATACATTTTATCGCCAAATTTTGGGAATTAGAGGTGAAAGAAGTCTTGAAAAGGATGAAGAATGAAAAATGGATTAGACCATATGATATACCTATTGAGACCTTGAAGGTTCTACGGAAGCAAGTCATTAAATGAGTCACAAAGTTATTTAATGAGATCATGAGTCTAAAAAGTTGTTAGGTAAGTAGAGGAAAAATATTTAATTCCCTATTTATAAGAACACATATGACATAGAAAATTGTACAAACTATAGGGGATTAAGCTCATGAGCCATACTACAAAGCTATGAGACATGATAACTGAGCGGAGGATGAGACAAGAGACGTGTTTCACTAAAAATCAATATGGTTTTGTATCAAGGAGGTTGACCATGGTGGTTATATACGTTATAAGATGATTGATAATGAGATGTCGAAGGAATTAAAGGGACTGGCTCATGGTTTTTATTGATTTGGAGAAGGTGTATAGTAAGTTTCCTTAAGAGGTATTGTGGAAAGCTTTAGAGAAGAACGATATTCAAATTGTCTATATTTGAGCAATCAAGGATATATATGATATGTCAAGACAATGTGAAAGCACAAGATGAGTCCCTACTTATTTACAATGATCTTGGATATGCTTGTTGAGCATATGCAAGAACCGTTGTCGTAAGACACGTTTTTCAAATGATATTGTCTTAGTGAGAAACTCGAGATAAGAATTAAATGAGAAGCTAGAAACGTGGAGACAAGCTTTAGAATCATATGTCTTTTATGTAAGTCGAAGTAATATCGAGTATATGAAGTGTAAGTTTAGTAAGAGACTGATAAATCCTATTTTAGAGGTAAAGATTGGAGATCAAACAATACCACATGTTACTAGATTTTGGTATCTTTGACCAATCATACAAGACGATGAGAAAATTGACGGAAATGTAAACCATAAGATTCAGTTAGGTTGAATGAAATGATTGAGTGCTTCAAATATCATCTATGATAAAAAAAAGTACTACTCAAGCTTAAAGTGATATATTATGGCATAAATATAAGACCCACACTATTATATGAGAGTGAATTTTGGATACTAATATGCAAACAAGAGAATAAGCTTCATGTAGCAAAGATGAGACTATTGCGTTGAATGACTGGACATTCTAGATATGATGTAATTAGAAGTGAATGCATCAAGGAGAAACTTAAAGTAATTCTTATTATAGAAAAGATGGTATAATCACATCTTTGATGGTTTGGACATGTGTGAAGGATACAAGTATAAATGCTACTAAGGAGAGTGGATCAAATAAATGTTAGTTTAAATCCTAGAAGAAGAGGGAAGCCAATAAAAATAATAGGCGAAATTATTTAGAGAGAGTTAGTAATTAATGCTTTGTCAATGAACATTATCTATAATATCACATTGTGACATAGTTCAGTTCATGTAGCTGGCTCCACTGAGTAGGTTTTTTTGGTACTACCAAGGGGAACAAGAATCTCATGTTCCAAAAATTTCATGCATCCATGTCCCAAACCAATCATATTCCACCAAGTAATATAAAAAATTATTTTTTGTTTTTATTTTTAATTAAGTGTCACTTTTTTAATTGAATTGGGACACCCTCGAGACACAAAAAATAGGACAGTTGATCTCCATTCCTACGAAGGGTATTCCCTCATCCTCGTTAAGTAGGAAACTAATTCCTTTCGAGGTGTATGACTGTCTCTCTCAATAAGTGTCGTTCATAAGAATCAAACTCTTTATCTTTTAGTCATTCTGAAAGTCTAGTGAAACTTTACACTACTAGATCAATACCTTATGGTCGTGGCATTGATTTGGTGTCAATTTCGGATTAGTGTGTTTTCTCTTTTAATTTCTTGAAGATGGTGGTGATCCCAGCCCAAATGTATATACCATGTTAGCATTGTAAAAATGTTGGGCCCATGTACCATCCGCTATTTTGACTTCCAAAAGTGGTTCTCTATAAGAGTAAGGTTCCTAAGTAGGTAATGCGTGTCTTTATTCAAAGACGTGCTTTAGAATTAGGAGTAATATTTGAGTATGGGTAAAAGTAGACGTTTTGGAAACCAAATTTTGTAAAAACTGTTCTACCAGAATCAAATGTGACCTGATAAATGATAATCGTAATATTTGCAAGGAAAGCACATTGATTGTATCCAGTTGTCCTGATCACTCCTTTTGAGATCAACTAAGCTTGAATATATAACTTAGCAATGGGTATATCCTTAGTGAACAAAGATTCTCTCTATTAATAGAGAGATTTGATTTTACTTGTATTTTTAATGACAAAAAATTATTTCATTATATATAAAATGATAAAAGTGCTTTACCATGTTATGTTTTCTTTTATTTTTTGTAGTACTTGTCGTTCCATTAATGAAGTTCATCCTTACTCGTTATCTCTGAAGCATGAATACATTGAACACCTTCACGTGTCGGTGTCAGACACGGATACGCTCAGATTTATGAAGAGTACACATCCCCTATGAAGCACGGATTCGTCAAACACCCTAACGTGTCGGTGTCTGACACGTATCCGACACAGATACGCTCGGATTCGCGAAAGATACGTATCCATAGAGTATCCAAAAATTAAAAAAATAAAATAAAATAAATAAATATTAAGACACGTATCCGATTCATTTTCAATAGAATATAGGATATATGGATTCATTTTCAGTAAAGTATAGGATAAGATAGATTCTTTCCAATAAAACAGGATAAGATAGATTCGTTTCCAATAAAATATGATAAGATAGATTCGTTTCCAATAAAACATGATAACATATATTCGATTTCATTAAAATAGGATAAAATATAATTGTAATGGAGGGCAATGATTTTAGGATAGATTCGTTTTTATTAAAATATAATAAGATAGATTTGGTATGGAGGGCAGTGATTTTAAATTTCCATTATATTTTTTACTTTGTATATTTTGATTGACACTTATAATTTTATCATATTTTATGTGTTTTTATTATTTTATACGCGTATCCCTGAACGTATCGTATCTTGTATTTTGGAAAAAATACGTGTCGACGAATCAGATACATATCGTACCCGATACATATATTAGTATCCGTGCTTCATATGACATCCCTATAGCATCCAAAAATTAAGAAAAAAATAAATAAATAAAGATGAAGATACATATTTAATACGTTTTCAATAAAAAATAGGATAAGATAGGATAAATTTTATCAATTTTATGAATTATTCTACTATATTTTCTAGTTTTTGTACTTGGAACTTTGGATTACAATGATTTACAATTTCCATTATATTTTCTACTTTTGATATTTTGATTCACATTTATAATTTTATCATATTTTATGCATTTTTACTATTTTATACATGTATTCCTGAACGTATCTCTATGAATGCTTCATAGCTTGTCATTAGTTCCTTATTAGATGTTACTTATTGGAGCAATGATTATCTCTATTAATGGAGAGACAAATACTACAAAAATAAAGGAAAATATAACATGTTAAAGACATTTTTTATATAATGAAATATCATATTTATCATTGAAAATACATGAAAAAATAAGTACTCACCTCTCCATTAATGGAGAGTATCCTTATTCTACTTATTGAGGTTAAAGAGGGATACTTGTCAACTCAAGTAGTGTTAAACCAAAACCCCCATCAACTCTATAAACCCAATCTCATGTCTCAAACTCTCCCATTCCTCACTCAGTTGAAAACAAAATTAACACAAACCAAAATCCTTTCCAGAATTCTTCATATTCCTCCCAATCTAACTTTTTTTTAACCACCAAAAGGAACCGATATATTATGAAATCACAAGGGTGCTAACACAATAGTCCAATACAACAAACATGCAAACTAACAAGAGTACAAAATACAATGCCAATGATTTAGACACCAATTCGTAGATACAAAATTAGTGTTACTAACACCCGAACAAAACCAATACTAAAATTTGACTTGAATGAGATCCATAGTTGCAATGTAGCTACACTCCTTCTCATTAAAGACAACATCATTTCTTATTAGCCACAATGACCACACATTCGAAAACCAAAACATACACCACAAATGTAAACCTTTTTTGTTGGTGCAAAGTTGAACATGTAATTTAAATAAATCACAACAATTATTAGGCACATCTAGATACAAACCAATCCACAACTATAAAAGCCTTTCCACACATTAGCACCAAACGAACACATAACAAATAAATGATCAACTGATTGGAGGTCGTTACCACAAAACCTGCAAAATAATAAGAGGGTGCACACTGCCACCCAATCTAACTCAATGCATGTTAGTACAAAGGTCATGAACAATAACTTGTTGCTTGATTATCTTCACCAATTCCCCTTTGCTCTTTATGTAAGAACGAGGTTGCAACTAAGGGGGAGGTGAATTAGTTGATTTAAAAATTATGGCCACTTTTTCTGCAAAATCAAGAGTTAACATGCAGCGGAAAATATATGCAGAAAAATAATCAAGATAAAATGAAAGAGATAAGGGAGAAGAGAATACATAGTGATTTTTATACTGGTTCACCTTCTAGTCCACCGAAGGCTACGTCCAGTACTCTTGCAACACAAGAGATTTCTTCACTAAGAATTATGAGTTGTAATTACAATATCTCACCCGAGATTTCTATGTACCTTACACACTCCCTAATCCTTATTCACTCTTGGAAAACACCTTTCCAAGTGATTCTAATCCCCTTTCTTTTCACACCCCGTGAAAGAAAGTATTCAGCAACAATATTGAAGAATGTACAACAATGGCAGATTGCCTTTACAAGTATGAAAGTACTATAACTTGCAATCCAATCAACTCTTTATGTATACTAAGTAATAATGCTCTTTGGAAAACTTTGAAACACTTCTAAGCAACTTCAGAAAAACAACTTTGAAAGTTAAGAAAGTGTAGAGAAATAACTTCGGAATAAGTTTAAGAGCTTTTGGAAATTGTATAAAAGTTGTGTGTTGTTTGTGTTTGTGTTGTGAGAGTTAGAGCCTTACTACTTTGTATATTTAAGAGTTTTAGGATAGAAGTACCTATAGAGACTTAATCTAATTATCTTGAAGCTTTAATCTTCTTTGTCTTCATAAGTATTCTTCCTTTTCTTCTTTTTGGTGATGTTGGTGTCTTCATCAAAACCGTGCCAAGGTCAGGAGCAAAGATCTTCTTCACAATCTCCCCCTTTTTGATGATGACAACTCAATATCTTCTTGACATTGTAGTTTTCTGAATTTTCTGATAGTAACATACTTTGTAATATATCTTGACTTATCTTGAGTATGCTCCCCCTATCTTGTATGCTCCCCCTTTCATTTGGAGTTAAGTGCCTGGAATAAAGTTTGATAGAAAATACACTCTCCCAACTTTTCTCCCCCTTTTGACTGCATCAAAAAGTAGAAAAGTCAAGAGACCAGCACAAAGATATATAGCATATACAACATACATGATGTATAGCATAGTATATAAAAATTAATGTAGTAACTAGATAAGATGTTTCAATCAAAATATTAATGTAGTGCATATCATAATAGCATAATATTAGAGCATAAATTTCAAACATAAAAACATAGCATAACATAGCATAGCATAGTAGTAGATGTTCAAAGCATACAAATATTACATACATAAAAACTGATGTTCAGAATTATGCACCGATACAAACGTAAAAACCTAGACACACTCTAAGACTCAGTCTCAGAACTATCTTCATCAACATCCATACTGCTCAGCTTAGAAGAGAGACGATGAAGTTCAAAGAGAAACCAACTCGTCCATTACCATCTGATTGGTAGGCATATCAGCAGATGAGGAAGATTGAGCATGAAACTTAGAAGGTTATGGTGCACATGGGTTAGATTCTGTTTGATCAGCAGATGCAGGTTGTCTATCAGATTGATGCCTATAAGAGAGACGATCACGAGGATCAATGGAGAAACCCATTTTGTGGACAACTTCCACATCAATCTTCCTTTCGCGAAGATTCAGAGGTACCTTGGTTTCACCATTAGTAGACACACCGAAATGTTCAAGAATGTTTGTTATGAAGATAGCATAAGGCAAAGGACTTTGTGTTCCTCGAACATTCCATATTTGTCGCATTATGATCTGAGTCCAATTGATCTTGATGTTAAATTTCGTAGCATACATCAATTGGAGCTCTATGTCACTTATTTGAGAATGGTTTGAAAATTTTGGTAAGATGACATAGCTCAGCAGATAATGAAGCAAACGATCTTCAAGTTTGAGATGTCCAGCAGAGAGGATATCTCGGTTTTTAACAATTTCACCAGAGCCTTGCTGCTTACGCAATTCAATTTCCTCTTTAGAAATTCCACACATAGAATAGTAGAATTCCGTACGATCATAGTTCTCCCATTCACACTGAAGACCGAAACCAACAGTGCTACCTTGAGTGGGTATTTGACAGCACAATGAACCAAATGTTTTAGCATCTAAAACAATCTCTTTTCCTAAAACATAAGAAGTGAGACGATTTTTCCGAAAGTTCATGTTGCAGTAAAATACTCGAACAAGTTCAGGATATATGTCGTTAGTTTCATAGCAAAAGTCAAAAAGGTTTTGTTGCCGCAAAAGATAAGGAAATAGAAAATCTTCAAATTCAAAATTCCCTACATTACCGTATTTTGGAGTAAAAATGGTGCGACCATGGAAGTGTTCCTCGAATATCTTGTGTTTCTCATCATTAGCAAGAAGCCTTGTCAAATCCAGAGGGCTAGACTCCAAAGATGTTGTTCCTTGACTCCTTTAAGATGTATTGGTTGCGTTGTTTCTTTGATCTAGAAGAAGAAGTCATGGATTTGAGATTTTGAAATTTTAGGTTTTTGGGTTTTGGAGATTTGGGGTTTTTTTTATTCAAGCCACTAATCACGAAAATGATTGGTTAGAAGTGTTTAGAATAAAAAATGTGATAGGAATGGACACAAAAACCACCCAAAACGGTTTAGAAATGAAGTTTTTAGAGTGATAGAGGGGTTTATGAAGTTTTTAGAGTGATAGAGGGGTTTGCACGAGTGAGAGGGTAGGAGGAAGAAGATGAAGTCTGAAAAAGTGCAGAAAATCCTATTTTTACGCATAGAGTAATCGATTACACTACTTTGAGTAACCAGTTACTCAAATTGAAATTTTAAAATTTTCTAGACAGAGAGTTTGAGTAATCGATTACACACTTTGGGTAATCGGTTACTGAAACTCTTTGTTCACCTTGTAATCGGTTACTCTCTGGAGTAATCGGTTACTGACCCCAGAAAAAATTTATTTTAAGCATATTGATTCACAAAAAATGATTTTTAACCTAAAAATTGAAGTTTTTGAACACAAATAAATATATTTAAAATCAAGTAGACATGAGATAAACATAATGAAGCAAATATATAACCAGATAAGCATGTTAAGACAGGTAAGCTTCATCAAGAATGCCTAATTCAAGTCTAATTTTGTAAAAAG
>NW_017724979.1:471325-471850 GCF_001865875.1 Lupinus angustifolius | reverse complement strand
CTGTTTGATTTGTAGTCCAAGGAAGTAATTCAACTTTTCCATCATGGACATTTCAAATTCTCCTTGCATCATTTTGCCAAAGCCACGACACAAACTTTCATTAGTAGAACCAAAAATAATATCATATACATAAAATTGAACTAGTAAAGTATGATGATTTATTTTATTTATAAATAGAGTAGTGTCGAATTTCCCTTTGATAAAACCTTTTTCTATCAGAAAATTTGTTAGACGATCGTACCATGCTTGTGGAGCTTGCTTTAGACCATAGAGGGCTTTCTTTAACTTGTAGGCATGAGAATGATGTTTGTAATCTTCAAAACCAGGAGGTTGTTCTATAAACACTTCTTCTTGAATGTAGCCATTGAGAAAAGTGCTCTTGACATCCATTTGATATAACTAAAAATTAAGAGAACAAACATATGCAAGTAATAACCTAATAGCTTCAAGTCTAGCAACCGGAGCGAAGGTTTCATCAAAGTCTATACCTTCTTCCTGATTGTATCCTTGGGCTACTAGTCTAGC
>NW_017724979.1:454912-471225 GCF_001865875.1 Lupinus angustifolius | reverse complement strand
GTTCCCAAACTTCATTCCTCTCAAACTGGTTTAATTCTTCTTGCATAGCAAGAATCCAATGTTCATCCTCGATTGCATCATCAATCTTGGAGGGTTTTATCTGAGAGACGAAGGCCATGTTCAGACAAGCATCAAGCATTCTACGAGTAGTTATACCTTTACTTATATCACTGATGTTGTTGTCAATAGGATGATTTCGATGAGTTCTCCATTCTTTTGGTAGATCTGAGTGAATATGTTCTTCTTGAGAAGATAGATTATCATCCATTCTCAATTCATCGGGTTCAGTTGTAATATCAACAATAGAATTTTCTTTAGTAGGGGAACTTGGCAAGTTGTCTTCATCACAATATATCACATCTTTTATTACAGGATTGGTTTCATCAAAAGATACATGAACAGATTCTTCCATGGCTAGAGTTCTTTTATCAAAGACTCTATAAGCTTTACTCGTGAAAGAATAGCCAAGGAAAGTTCATTCATCAGCTTTTGTATCAAACTTGCCCAAGTTATCCTTACCACTGTTCAGAACAAGACATTTACAACAAAAAACATGCAGGTGAGAAATGTTTGGTTTTCTACCTTTGAAGAGTTCATAGGGGGTTTTCTTAAGAATAGGTCTTATAAGAACTCGATTCGAAACATAACACACAGTGCTCACTGCATCAGCCCAGAAATATTTTGGGAGGTTAGTTTCAATTAACATTGTTCGAGTCAGTTCTTCTAAGGACCGATTCTTTCTCTCTACAACACCATTTTGTTGAGGTGCTCCAGGAGTAGAAAAATTGTGGTTGATCCCAAGATCATCAAAGAATTCCTCAAAATAAGAGTTTTGAAATTCTCCCTCATGATCACTTCGTATAGTAGTGATTTTTAGAGATTTTTCATTCTGAACTCTTTTAGCATAAATGCTAAAGGCTTTGAATGCCTCATTCTTATGAACTAAGAATAGAGTCCAAATATATCTGGAAAAATTGTCCACTATAACAAGAGCATAATAATTACCACCAAAACGTTTTGTCCTTGAGGGACCAAATAAATCAATATGAAGTCATTGTAATGGTCTATCAGAAGAAACTGTGTGCTTTGGTTTGAAAGAGGTTTTCGTTTGTTTACCCATTTGACAAGCACTACATAGTTTGATTTTAACAAACTTCATTTTGGGTAAACCAACAACTAAATCTTTCTTAATGAGTTTATTCAAATGTTCCATGTGAATATGAGCAATTCTTCTATGCCAAAGTCATACATCATGATTATCATTAGCTACTAAATATGTTATAGGTAAAGCAGAATCATGTCAATCATATATATATTATTTATTCTCTTACCAATAAGTTTAGAATTATTAGAATCCTTACTTTCAATGATACACTTATCTAGGTAGAATGCCACATGATATTCTTTGTCGCATAATTGACTTATGCTTAGAAGGTTGTGCTTGAGTCCTTCAACATATAGTACATCTTCTATAGTTGTTGAGGGTAGTTTTCCAATTCTACCAACTCCAAGAATTTTTCCCTTGTTGTTATCACTATATATGATATATCATTTGTCCCTTGGAGTCAGGACAGAGAATTTACTTGTATCGCTCGTCATGTGTTTTGAGCAGCCACTATCCAAGTACCATGAATTGCAGGCGGCTATCAAATTTTCCTACATAATAAATTAAGTTTTGTTAGGTATCAAAAATTATTTGGATCCTAGGTGGTTAGTACCTTTCTCAACCCATCTAAATTTTCCTAATGGTACACCATATTTTCTAATCATGTACATGTTTGGTGTATGCCCATGAAATTTACAGTATGTACAAATGGGTTGATGAATGTGTATCCTAGATTTTTCAAATGCATGGATACTTTTCTTTTGAAAGATTATTTTCTTTTGGACACTTGGTTTCTTAAAAACATGGCTTTTTGAATAGCTAAGACCTCTGCGGTCTGTTAAGTGTCTTTGATCATTAATAATCTTTTCAAAACTTTTACCATTGTTGTTTAGCTTATTAAGTTCAAGACTTAATGTTGATACTTTGTTTTCAAGAGTGATGCAGTTTTGACAAGAGGATGATGAAGGTTTGTTTCTAAATGCATCTAACTCAGACTTTTGTTTTAGAAACATTTGTGTTAATTTGACATATTCATCATGCAAGTCATTAAATGCATATTCAAGTTCAGAAGAAGAAAATAGATTAGAGCCGTTTACCTCTTCATCATCAGAATGATGAGATGCCATAAGTGATAGATGTGCTTGCTCTTTCTTTTCTGTTTCAGATGTAGAACTGGTATCATTGTCTTCCCAAGCAATTTATGCTCTTCGTCCAGTCTTCGTGTCATTCTTTCCTTCGAAAGAACTCTTTTTCAAATTTGGACAGTCCATCTTCATGTGACCAGGTTTGCCACATTCAAAACATGTAAATTTTTGATTTGAGGTGGAGGTATCATTGTTCTTGGTGAATTTCCTTGTTTGACCAGTCTTTGCGCCTTTATTTCATTTTAGGAACTTGCTAAATTTCTTCACGAAGAGACTCATATCTTCCGTATCATCTTTTTATGATTCATCTCCGAATGAGTCATATTTATCCACTTTTGATTTTAGAAAAATATTCTTCTTCTTCTTTTCTTGCTCCTCATGTTAATCAAGTTGGCTAAGTTCTAGTTCATGTTCCTGCAATTTGCCAAACTAAGCAGCCAAAGACATTTTGGATAAACTTTTCTTTCCAGAAATTGCAGTTACCTTTGTTTGCCATGTTCTGGTGAGTGATCTTAGAACTTTCAAGTTTAAGTCTTCTGGCTTTGAATTCCTAATTCTTATGAACTAAGAATAGAGTCCAAGTATATCTAGAAAAATCGTCACAAGAATTTTCGCTCCAGGCTTCATACAAAACATTTCGTATTCCTGGGAAAGAGTGTTGAGTCTAGACCTTTTTACTTCCTATGTTCCTTCGTGTGTGGTCTCTAGAGTATCCCATATTTCTTTTGCAGACTTACAATTTGATAATCTAAAGAATTCATCAATACCAAGTGCGGAGGTGAGGATGTTCTTTGCCTTTAAATCATATTGCACATTCTTTTTGTCTTCATCGTTCCATGCTCATGGAGCTTGCTTTAGACCATAGAGGGCTTTTTTAAACTTGTAGACATGAGAAGGATGTTTGTAATCTTCAAAACCAGGAGGTTGTTCTACAAACACTTCTTCTTGAATGTAGCCGTTGAGAAAAATGCTCTTGACATCCATTTGATATAACTCAAAATTAAGAGAACAAACATATGCAAGTAATAGCCTAATAGCTTCAAGTCTAGCAACTGGAGCGAAGATCAAAGTGTATACCTTCTTCCTGATTGTATCCTTGGGCTACTAGTCTAGCTTTATTTCTAACAATAACACCATTTTCATCAGATTTATTTCTAAAGACCCAACGAGTTCCAAAGACATGTCTATTTTTCGGTCTAGGAATAAGTTCCCGAACTTCATTCCTCTCAATCTGGTTTAATTCTTCTTGCATAGCAAGAATCCAGTGTTCATCCTTGATTGCATCATCAATCTTGGAGGGTTCTATCTGAGAGACGAAGGCCATGTTCAGACAAGCGTCAAGAATTCTACGAGTAGTTATATCTTTACTTATATCACTGATGATGTTGTAAATAGGATGATTTTGATGAGTTCTCCATTCTTTTGGTAGGTCAGAGTGAGTATGCTCTTCTTAAGAAGATAGATTATCATCCATTCTCAATTCCTCAGGATCAGTTGTAATATCAACAATAGAATTTTCTTTAGTAGGGGAACTTGACAAGTCATCTTCATCACAAGATACATGAATAAATTATTCCATGGCTAGAGTTCTTTTATTAAAGACTCCATAAGCTTTACTTGTGAGAGAATAGCCAAGGAAAATTCTTTCATCAGCTTTTTCATCAAACTTGCCCAAGTTATCCTTACCATTGTTGAGAACAAAACATTTACAACCAAAAACACGCAGAATAGAAATGTTTGGTTTTCTACCTTTGAAGAGTTCATAGGGGTGTTTTCTTAAGAATAGGTCTTATAAGAACTCGATTCGAAACATAACACGCAATGCTAATTGCATCAGCCCAGAAATATTTTGGGAGGTTAGTCTTATTTAACATTATTCGAGTCAGTTCTTCTAAGGACCGATTCTTTCTCTCTACAACACCATTTTGTTGAGGTGTTCTAGGAGCAGAAAAATTGTGGTTGATCCCAAGATCATCAAAGAATTCCTCAAAAGAGGAGTTTTGAAATTCTCCCCCATGATCACTTCGTATAGCAACGATTTTTAGAGATTTTTCATTCTGAACTCTTTTAGCATTAATGCTAAAGGCTTTGAATGCCTCATTCTTATGAACTAAGAATGGAGTCCAAGTATATCTAGAAAACTCGTCCACTATAACAAGAGCATAATAATTACCACCAAAACTTTTTGTCCTTGAGGGACCAAATAAATCCATATGAAGTAATTGTAATGGTCTATCGGAAGAAACTATGTGCTTTGGTTTGAAAAAGGTTTTTGTTTGTTTACCCATTTGAAAAGCAGTACATAGTTTATCTTTAACAAACTTCATTTTGGGTAAACCAACAACTAAATCTTTCTAAATGAGTTTATTCAAATGTTCCATGTGAATATGAGCAATTCTTCTAGGCCAAAGCCAAGCATCATGATTATCATTAGCTACTAAACATGTTATAGGTAAAACATAATCCATGTCAATCTATGTATATTATTTATTTTCTTACCAATAAGTTTAGAATTATTAGAATCCTTACTTTCAATGATGCACTTATCTGGGTAGAACGCCACATGAAATCCTTTGTCAAATAATTAACTTATGCTTAGAAGGTTGTGCTTGAGTCCTTCAACATATAGTACACCTTCTATAGTTGTTGAGGGTGGCTTTCCAATTCTACCAACTCCAAGAATTCTTTTCCAATTCTACCAACTCCAAGAATTTTCCTTTGTTGTTATCACTATATGTGATATATCCTTTGTCCCTTGGAGTCAGGACAAAGAATTTACTTTTATCGCTCGTCATGTGTTCTCAACAGCTGCTATCCAAGTACCATAAATTGCAGGCGGCTCTCAAATTTTCCTCTTCATCATCAGAATGATGAGATGCCATAAGTGATAGATGTGCTTGCTCTTCATTTTCTGTTTCAGATGTAGAACTGGTATCATTGTCTTCCCAAGCAATGTATACTCTTCGTCTAGTCTTCGTATCATTCATTCCTTTGAATGAACTCTTTTTCAAATTTGGACAGTCCATCTTCATGTGACCAGGTTTGCCACATTCAAAACATGTAAAGTTATGATTTGAGGTGGAGGCATCATTATTCTTGGTGAATTTCGTTGTTTGACCAGTCTTTGCGCCTTTGTTTCTTTTTAGGAACTTGCTAAATTTCTCCACGAAGAGACTCATTTCTTCCATATCATCTTTTTCTGATTCATCTCTAGATGAGTCATATCTATCCACTTTTGATTTTAGAGAAATATTTTTCTTCTTCTTTTCTTGCTCCTCAGGTTGATCAAGTTGACTAAGTTCTAGTTCATGTTCCTACAGTTTGCCAAACAAAGCAGCCAAAGACATTTTGGATAAACTTGTCTTTTCAGAAATTGCAGTTACCTTTGGTTGCCACGTTCTAGTGAGTGATCTTAGAACTTTCAAGTTTAAGTCACTATTTGATAGAACTTCGCCAAGTACAATAAGTTTGCGTATTGGTAAGGTGAGTAAACCTCTTTTGTAAATCAATAATTTTTTCTCCAGGCTTCATACGAAACATTTCGTATTCCTGGGAAAGAGTGTTGAGTCTCGACCTTTTCAGTTCCCCTGTTCCTTCGTGTGTGGTCTCTAGAGTATCCCACATTTCTTTTGCAGATTTACAATTTGATACTCTAAAGAATTTACTTCCTCTGTTCCTTCGTGTGTGGTCTCTAGAGTATCCCACATTTCTTTTGCAGACTTACAATTTGATACTCTAAAGAATTCATCAATACCAAGTGCGGAGGTGAGGATGTTCTTTGCCTTTAAATCATATTGCACCTTCTTTTTGTCTTCATCGTCCCATGAAGATTTTGGCTTTATTTCCCTTATACTGTTGACAACAATATATGGTATATATGGTCCTTCTTCAATGACATTCCATATGTCCAAGTCTTAAGATTCAATAAAGATCATCATTCTAATTTTCCAGAAATCATAGCACTCTCCAACAAAGCTTGGAGGGCGGTTGATGTTGGAACCTTCTCCTAGGAATGATCTTGAGGCCATCTTGATATAGGATCAGACTTAAGAATATCTTACTCAAATATAGCTATGGTGCCAATTGTAAGAACGAGGTTGCAACTAAGAGGGGGGGTTGAATTAGTTGACTTAAAAATTATGGCAACTTTTTCTGCAAAATTAAGAGCTAACGTACAGCGGAAAATATATGCAGAAAAATAATCAAGATAAAATGAAAGAGATAAGGCAGAAGAGAATACACAATGATTTTTATACTGATTCACCTTATAGTCCACCGAAGGCTACGTTCAGTACTCTTGCAGTACAAGAGATTTCTTCACTAAGAATTATGAGTTGTAATTACAATATCTCACCCCGAGATTTCTATGTACCTTACACACTCCCCAATCCATATTCACTCTTGGAAAACACATTTCCAAGTGATTCTAATCATTTTTTCACCCCATGAAAGAAAGTATTCTGCAACAATATTAAAGAATGTACAACAATGGCAGATTGCCTTTACAAGTATGAAAGTAGTATAACTTGAAATCCAATCAACTCTTCATGTATACTAGGTAATAATACTCTTTGGAAAACTTTGAAACACTTCTAAGCAACTTCAGAAAAACCAACTTTGAAAGTTAAGGACTAGTTGCAAAAAGTGTAGAGAAATAACTTCAGAATAAGTTTAAGAGCTTTTGGAAATTGTATAAGAGTTGTGTGTTGTTGTGTGTTTGTGTTGTGAGAGTTAGAGCCTTTATATAGACTTTCCAAATGTTTGTGTTGTGAGAGTTAAAGCCTTTATATAGACTTTCCAAACACCCATGGTGCCTTTCTGATAATGTAGGAGTTGTTTGAAGTGAAGAGATTTCGTTTGGAGTGAGAACATTTCATTTTGAAATCTGAAATCTGATGCAACAACTCTCAGTAATCGATTACTGAGAGTGGGTAATCGATTACCCAAACTCTCTATCCACTGTTCATTTAAAATCAAATTAGAGTAACCAATTACCCTGTAATCGGTTACTCAGCTTTTCAAAACTGGTAATCTGTTACTCAAAGATAGTAATGGATTACTCTGAACAGTTTTCAGTTGGATAACTCTTTTCTCACACACGTAACCTGTTACTTTGATGAAGTAAACCGTTACACACTATTTTTCAAAATTGTTTTAAGTATTTTAAAGTGTTTCAACTTTCTTTAAAAATAGTTTGAGCATTACTACTTTGTATATTTAAGAGTTTTAGGAAAGAAGTACATATAGAGACTTAATCTAATTTTCTTGAAGCTTTAATCTTCTTTGTCTTCATAAGTATTCTCCCTTTTCTTCTTTTTGGTGATGTTGGTGTCTTCATCAAAATCAGGAGTAAAGATCTTCTTCACACTTTAGTGAGTTTTAGTTGTGATGCTCAGTCCCAATGACCAACACTTGTTGATACTTTTTGCATGTCTTTGACCAAGGAAAATTGGAGTCTTAAGCACTTTGGGACTGGCCATCCTTCTTCTAAGTGGATTAGTAAGAATTAGACCTTACTCCTCCCCAAAATCCTTGCTTCTGACCTTCTCTAATCTTTAGAGTCTTTTTACAAGTTCAGTTTAGGAGTAGAAGGAAGAGAAATAGAAAACTTTAGTGTTCCTTCACAAGTGTATTTCATTGCTCCTAAATCTTTCATGTTTTCCTTTCACTTTAAAATTCAACTCGTAATCATTTCCTTAGATTATAATTATGACTATTGATTTCTATACACCAGAGGCTTTCTGAGCCTAGAAACAAAAACTGAAAGTGTGCATGTCAAGAGGAACACTTTGGAAAGCTCTCATTGAATGTCATGGTTTTGATGAGGACAACTTGTGCCTAAAAGAGCTTGAAGATCACCAACAAATCAACGTGCTTAATTCTTTATTTGGTACTAGGCTTAGACTAGATTCTAGTTTAAGTTGAGTCGAAGACTTAGGACACTTAATACATGTCTCATATGCATATATCTTTTAAATCATTTCATCCATGAGATATGTCATTCATAATATGTTCATGCATTACATAAATACATGTATATGTGCATTCTAGGCATAAACTAACTGATTTTTAAGTTGTTAAAACTGAAAAACTGAAAAACAGAATCAGTTATGATTTTTAGTCCCGTTAATCGATTAAGAAGGTATTTAATCGATTATCTGGGGTTCTGGACTGATTCTTTATAAACTGCGTTTTCAGAATTAATCTCATAAGTTGCATGTTGCATTTATTAGAGAGTTAGAGCATTCTACGTGTTAATTGCTGCATCTATTTGTTAATTGCATTAGTGAGTTTAGAAATGAGAGATTCCTTGCTTTAGGATTGAGTGCATTTCATGTTATAATCTCTCATGTTTTCCCTCACATGTTCATGCATATTTTTGATGCGTTTTTCATGAATTTTATAATTCTGTAACTTCTGTTTTCATAACTAATACTTGTCATTTCACATGTGTTTGTGTTAAATGTGCATTAGAGTAAAGCCTTCATGTTGTATTTGAGCTTAGGTATAGCTTAATATTACTCTTGTAATTCTTGTGTAATTGTTGTGAAAGGGAATCTCTTGGTGTCGTATCACCAGTAGAGATTGTGTGTTTCTTCATAGCTTAGAGTGTAAGAAAAGGAAAGAACGAGAGATTCTTTGGCTGGGGCTACGCCGAAAGAAACGTTTTCTTTATCGGTAGGAAGGGAGTCAAACCATTGGATAGTTTCTTTGATTTCTTGTCATTTGCTAAGTGTTGTAATTGGATAATGTGTTTGTAAATTACATTGATTCGATTATAGTGAAGGAAATCTCCCAAGTCAGCCGGGAGGCCTGGATGTAGTTTGCAGTGGACAGCAAACGAACCAGGATAAAAATTCGATTTGCAGGATTTGTTTCTCTCTCTCTCTTTACTGTTTTTCAATCGATTTAATTTGTATATTTGATTCAACTAATACATTCTGTTCTTTTGTTGTATTGCAAGCTATTCTGATATACAAATTTGTAAGCTCTGTATTCGTTCTGTTATCGGTTATTTGTTTCGCATTTAATCGTTTCTGTAATTGCTTACTGGTTCTGTTTAATCGATTAAAATTCCTGTGTTAATCGATTATACTGTTTCTTTTAATCGATTAAAATAGTTTCTGTTTAAAACTGTTTTTTGTGTTAATCGATTAAGTCTGTGCTTATAATCGATTATCCTTTTGTCCTTAATCGATTAAATAGGGTTGATTCAGCATTAAGTGTTGATTTGCGAAAAGCGGTAATTCTAACCGCGACACCTATTCAACCCCCCCCTTCTAGGTGTATTCTAACCACTAATACCTAACAAGTGGTATCAGAGCTAGTATGAAGTGCTAGCTCCACCGCGTATTCGTGATCCTAAAGGGAAAAGGAATGGGTTCTTCAAATCCATTTGGTGGTGATGGGTCATCCATTAATCGACCACCAATATTCAGTGGTGAAGGGTATGCCTACTGGAAAGTGCGCATGCAAATTTTTATTGAAGCCATAGACTCGGATATTTGGGAATCCGTAGTCAACGGCCCTTACGTTCCACAACATCTTGTGGACGATCAACCTAAAGATAAACCAAAAATTTTATGGACCGATGATGAGCGCAAAAAGGTCCAGCATAACCTGCGCGCCAAAAACATCATCACATCGGCCCTATCATATGATGAATTCTTTAGGGTCTCGCAGTGCCATAATGCGAAAGAAATGTGGGACACTTTACAAGTGACTCACGAAGGCACTAGCGAAGTCAAGCGCGCAAGACTGAACGCGCTGACCCACGAATATGAGTTGTTTCGCATGTTACCAAGCGAATCAATATGTGATATGCAAAAGCGATTCACTCATATTGTCAACCATTTAGTTGCTCTCGATAAATCATTTGCTAGAGGTGAACTAACTAATAAAGTTTTGCGTTGTCTTGACAGGAGATGGCAACCAAAGGTGACTGCAATTGTTGAGTCTAAAGATTTAGATTCTATGCCTTTAGCTACTTTATTTGGAAAACTTCAAGAGCATGAAATGGAGTTGGGTCGCTTGACCATGAATGAAGAATCAGACCGGAAGAAGAAGAGCATCACTTTGAAGGCCACGACCTCCAAAGACAAAGAAGAGAAAATTGATGATGAATCTGATTCCGATCTAGATGATGAAACTATGGGTCTCCTAGTCCGAAAATTTAGCAAATTCATTAAAAGAAAAGGAGGACTCAAAAAGTTTCAAAAGAAGGAAGCGAAAGAGTCAACCAGTAAAGGCAAGAATAACAAGGATCGCTTCACTTGCCATGAGTGTGGAAAGGTAGGGCACATGAGGTTTCAGTGTCCAACCTACCTAAAGAAGGTTGATTCAGAGAAGAGCACTCCCAGGGACTTCAAATCCAAGAAAGCTTACATCGTTTGGGATGTACCTGAGGAGGAATCGACATCGAGCACCTATAGTGAGGAGGAGTCAGCAAAGCTGTGTCTGATGGCCAGATCTGACATCAATACAAATTCAGACTCATGCAAGGGCAATGATGAGGTATATTCTGACACCTCATCCACTTCGAATGATTCACCTCCTTATGATGTATTGTATGATGCTTATGTCGAGTTGCATGATGAATTAAAGAAATTGGCTAGAATTAACATTGATAGGAAAAGAATAATCCTGATAAACGAACAAAAAATAAGCCAATTACAAAAAGAATTAGATGAATTAAAACTGGAAAATGAAACTTTAGATCTCATCTATTCTTGTAGTTCATGTAACTGCTCTGCTAGTAACTTATGTCAAAAACCTGTCTGTGAGACTTGCGAGACTTTGCAAGAGGACAATTTTAAACTAAATGAAAAACTCACACGTCTCACAAACAGTAAACTGCAATTAGATAACCTGCTTAATCAAACTAGAAATGTTGGTGATCGAACTGGTCTAGGTTATACTCGCACTGCTAAAAAGAAGCGACCATATAGAAAACCGGTAGCTCAAGCTAAAAACAAATATCATAAGCATTCTCCTACTTGTTTTTATTGTAACACATATGGTCATACTTATCATTCATGCTATATCAAAAAGTATGGTATACCTAGCGGAGTTTATGTATGGAAAAAGAAGGGAGATAATTCCCTAATCACTAACAGAAAAGGACCCAACACCAATTGGGTACCTGAGAAAAGTAAGTAATCTATTTTGCAGGTATGTCTCCGAACACATGGACAAAAATGGTACTTAGATAGTGGGTGTTCGAGGCATATGACAGGTGATAGATCAAATTTCCTGGATCTCTCACTTAAAGGAAAAGGATACGTCACTTATGGAGACAACAACAAGGGAAAGATACTCGGCACAGGAACAGTTGGTAACTCATCCCAAACTCTGATTGATAATGTCCTTTATGTTGAAGGACTAGAACATAACTTGTTGAGTATAAGCCAACTCTGCGATAAAGGTAATCGTGTATCCTTCGATTCTGATTGTTGTGTCATTCGTGATATTTTATCTAATAACGTTAAATTTGTTGGTCACCGTATAAATAATATTTACATGGTTAATTTGGACGATGTCACTACATTATTTTCAAAATGCCTTATTTCTAAAGAAGATGACATCTGGCTATGGCATAGACGTGTTGCACATATCCATATAAAGCATCTAGATAAATTATCATCAAACGAACTAGTTGAGGGGCTACCAAAATTGAATTTTAAAACTAAAGAAATTTGTGACACTTGTCAAAAGTGTAAACAAACCAAAAACTCTTTTAAAAATAAAAATGTGATATCCACCTCAAGACCTTTGGAGCTACTCCATATGGACTTGTTTGGACCATCACAAATCATGAGTTTTGGTGGTAGTTACTACGCTCTAGTTATTGTTGATGATTTCTCTAGATTTACATGGACATTGTTTTTATCATCAAAAAGCGACGCGTTCAAAAATTTTAAAAATCTTGCCAAGCAAATCCAAAACCAACTTAACCTAAAAATAATATATATACGAAGTGATCACGGGGGAGAATTTGAGAACTTTCAGTTCGACAAATTCTGTGATAAGCATGGCATTTTGCATCAGTTCTCTGCTCCTCGCACTCCACAACAAAATGGAGTTGTAGAGAGGAAAAATCGTGTTTTAGAAGAATTAGCGAGAACCATGCTTAACGAAAGTAATACCCCCAAGTACTTCTGGGCTGATGCAGTTCATACTGCATGCTATGTTATAAATCGAGTACTCTTAAGGCCAAACTTGAACAAAACTCCTTATGAACTTTTAAAAGGCCGCAAACCAAATATATCCCATCTTCACGCTTTCGGTTGCAAATGTTTTATATTAAATAATGGAAAGCGGGCCTTAGGGAAATTCGACTCTAAAGCCGATGAGGGAATATTTTTGGGATACTCGATTCATAGCAAAGCGTTCAGAGTCTTTAACAAATATTTAATGCAAGTTGAAGAGTCTATCCATGTACAGTTTGACGAATCTTCTCCAAAAGAGAAGAGAAAGGTCGTTTCTGATGATGTTGCAGGTGCTTTGGAAGAAGCATACTCCAAGGACATGGATAATGAAAAAGGAGCCAATGATGAAGGTCAAATCGAACCTCAAGAGCACTCAGACATGCCTACCGTGTGGAAAACAAAGAAAGCTCACCCAATTGATAAAGTTATAGGTGACATATCTACGGGAGTGGTAACCCGTAGTTCCTTACGAAATTTCTGTAATTTTGTAGCTTTTGTATCGCAAATTGAGCCTAAGACCGTTGATGAGGCCATTGAGGATGTACACTGGGGTATAGCTATGCAAGAAGAGCTAAACCAGTTTGAGCGCAATCATGTGTGGGACTTGGTCCCCAAACCTAATGATCATCCCGTAATTGGTACTCGATGGGTCTTCAGAAATAAACTTGATGAATCTGGCTTAATAATTCGAAATAAAGCACGTTTGGTGGCCAAAGGCTACAACCAGGAGGAGGGTATCGATTATGACGAAACCTACGCTCCTGTAGCCAGACTAGAGGCCATCAGAATGCTTCTTTCCTTTGCATCTTTAATGAACTTCAAACTCTTTCAAATGGATGTAAAAAGCGCCTTCCTGAATGGATACATTCAAGAAGAAGTTTATGTTGACCAACCGCCTGGTTTTGAAAATTTTAAATATCCGAACCATGTTTACAAACTTAAAAAGGCACTATATGGTCTCAAACAAGCTCCTAGAGCTTGGTATGACAGACTTAGTACCTTTCTTTTAGAAAAAGGGTTCGAGAGAGGCTTGGTTGACACAACGCTTTTTATTAGAAAATCAGAAAATCATGTTCTGCTTGTACAAATCTATGTAGATGACATAATATTTGGATCTACTAATGATATCTTGTGTAGAGAATTTTCTGAGATGATGCAGGGGGAGTTCGAAATGTCTATGATGGGAGAACTCACATTCTTTCTAGGATTGCAGATAAAGCAGCTAGAAAGTGGGATATTCATCCATCAGGCGAAATACTGCAAAGAGCTACTCAAGAAATTTGAAATGGACAAATGTAAGGAAGCTTCCACACCTATGGCATCTGCTTGCTACTTAGACAAAGATGAGAAAGGAAAAGCAATCGAGGTAACGAAGTATCGTGGTATGATTGGGTCTTTACTTTACTTAACTGCAAGTAGACCTGATATCATGTTCAGTGTATGCATGTGTGCGAGATATCAATCATCACCTAGAGAATCACACTATATAACTGTTAAAAGAATCATGAGATATCTAAAAGGAACTATTAACATGGGATTATGGTATCCTCGGGATGCCTCACTATCCTTGGTGGGTTATTCCGATTCCGATTTCGCCGGATGTAAGTTGGATCGGAAAAGCACTAGTGGTACTTGCCACCTATTGGGCAGTTCATTAGTAGCATGGCACAGCAAGAAGCAAGCCTGTGTTGCTTTGTCCACCGCTGAAGCGGAATACATTGCCGCTGGTGTGTGTTGCGCTCAAATCCTTTGGATGAAGCAGCAACTTAAGGACTTTGGTCTTAAACTTGAAAAGATCCCAATAAAATGCGATAATACAAGTGCCATTAACCTATCCAAGAATCCCGTTTTGCATTCTAGAACAAAGCATATAGAAATTAGACATCATTTTTTGCGTGACCATGTACAAAAAGGTGACTGTGTTCTTGAATTTGTGGAAACATCTAAACAGTTAGCAGATATTTTCACCAAGCCCCTTCCCAGGGATACCTTCTATGTTCTAAGGAGAGAACTAGGAATTCTTGATGAACAATATCTTGTTTAAAAATTGTTTAGCTGTTTGCATAAATTGTCTTGCTTCTCTATGCCTATGTGTTTCATGTTTGAATGATATATGTTAAAAATGCAAAAATATATCTCTTGATTAACTTCTTAATGTGATTATATATGTCTCGATAAATCTGTAATAATGCATACGTGTGTCCTAAAAAGTCGAAACCACTCTGCTGCCTAAAAACGAAATTTTCTCTGATTTAATCGATTATGCCAATAGTTAATCGATTACCTGGGCTTCATTTCTGGAAAATTCAAATTTTCTAAAACTTAATCGATTAAACAGCCCGTTAATCGATTACCTGGGCAATTTTTTTTGAAAATTCAAATTTTACACTGTTTTAATCGATTAAACCATCCCGTTAATCGATTAAAACCAGTACGTTAAAGGCAAACAGTGTCTCGGTCTTGCACTTTTTCTGACCTTTTCGCAACCTCTTTGCGCCTTGATTTTCTGAAACAGCAACAATACTAATCCAGGTGCAATAGGATTAAGTAAACCTCATCCTAAACCTCTCAAACCTTCCGAAATCATTCTATTTCATCCAAAAATCCACTCAATTCCGAATCATCCAATCCAAACCCTAGGTTAGGCTTTGCCCCTCTGTTCATCAATCTCAGTTTCGAGTTCATCATCTTCAATGGAGCAGAGTCGTCCAAAGCGGGTCAAGACTACAGCAATCTACAGCTACTCGCATACGAAGAAGGGAAACCGGCTCACACTCCACTCGGGACCGCGGTGACCCCTACTATTCCCTCATATTGTAAGAGACCCAGTTGGCGAAATTTCAAGGCCGCAAACCTACATACATCAGGTATGCTGACTTAACCTGGTTAGCGGAACAAAACTTTAGTTTTCCGCATGACATGGAGGCTCAAGGAGCCGTTCAGTTTTTGGAATTGAAGGGACTCGTCTACCTTGCTCTAGTTAGGGAGTTTTACGCTAATTTTAGATACAAGGATGGCAAATATTGGTCCATGATTTCCGGTAATTTGTTTGAGATGAGTGAGGATTTATTTCTGAATGTTGGAGGTTTATCGTCGTCTGGTTTTGGAATAGGGGACTGTTCTTGGGTCAAGGACAATTTTGATCCCGTTGATGTGTATAAGTCATTCCTTCGGGGCCCTCATCTGTATATTCAGGGTCAACTGACCAAGGCAGGGTCACTTTCTGTTGAGAACAGGTTATTGCATTATGTTATTGCTTACATATTAGTGCAGCGGAACACTAATCATGCACAGCCTACTGTGAATGATTTGCGTTTCATGTATGCTGTAAAGAATAACGTGATGATCAATTGGCCTGAGGAAATTCTAAAAATCATGAACAGCGTTTCATTGTCTCAGTCCAAGCTGCTCCCGTATAGCATTTTCATATCCCGCATTGTTGATTATTTGCGCATTGACATTTCTGATACCATCATTACTGAGTACACTGATAAAGATCACTTGGTGGGTGAGAGTCTCATTCATAAGATGGGAATTTACAAGTATGGTACTACATGGCAGTATCAGGAGGACTATACCACCTTTGATCTGGACTTGTCGGATAATGAGCATCAGGAGGATTTGGGTAATCAGAATGCAACTAATCAGGGGGAGTCGTCTGGAACAGCACCTCAGAGCTCTGTGTTTGGTTTAGCTCAGATGGAAGCCATGGAACAACGACTTAACAACCGCATGGATCTGCACTTCCAAGGGCTGAAGGACTCTTATTTTGCAGGTATGGAGCAATACGAAGAACGTCAGATTGCCTACACCGATAACGAAATTCAGGAGCTGAGGAACATGATTCAATCTACC
>NW_017724979.1:452248-454812 GCF_001865875.1 Lupinus angustifolius | reverse complement strand
TTTGTTTTCTCTCTCTCTCTCTTTACTGTTTTCAATCGATTAATTTGTATATTGGATTCAATTGATACATTCTGTTCATTTGCTGTACTGGATGCTATTCTAATATACAAATCTGTAAGCTCTGTATTCGTTCTGTTATCGGTTAACTGTTCTGCATTTAATCATTTCTGTAATTGCTTACTGTTTCTGTTTAATCGATTAATATTGTTGTGTTAATCGATTATCCTGTTTCTGTTAATCGATTAAAATTGTTTCTGTTAATTGATTAAAACTGTTTTTTTTTGTTAATCGATTAAGATTGTCCAAATAATCGATTATCTTCCTTCATTAATCGATTAAATAGGGTTGATTCAGCATTAAGTGTTGATTTTTGAAAAGCGGTAGTTCTAACCGCGACACCTATTCAACCCCCCCCTTCTAGGTGTATTCTAACCACTGATACCTAACAAAAACAAGTCAAGTTCATGGCTATACACAATTGTTGCTAATGTATGTTGTGCTAATCAGTTTCAAACACGAGGAATTGTCGATTAATAGGTAGGTAGGGTATATTATTAATTGTTAATTGAAGATTAGACAAGTTGATATTGAGTTTCTTCAATTGTGAGTTGAATTCTTGAAATTAAATAAGTGGTTTGGGTTGAGTTTACTCAAGTGTGAAATCCTATATTGGATATGCGAGAAGGAGGGAAAGAGTTTATAAGTAGAAAAAACTCATGAAACTAATGATTTAAGGTTTTGGTTCAAAACGTGGTATCTAACATGTGTCTGTCCATTCTTCCCATACCCTGGTAACAATGGAACTTCCCAGTGTTGGCGGTTCCTGGTCGCAGTCTAGTCCAATAAGTGGTATCAGAGCCGATGGTTCGATTGAGACATGGTGGACTTAATGGAGAGCGGACCGAAAAGTACACTTGAGGGGGAGATTGTTGAGTTTATTCAAGTGTAAAGTTCCACATTGGATATGCGGGGATGATGAAAGAGTTTATAAGTAGAAACTATTCATTAAACTAATGGTTCCCATACCCCGGTAACAATGAAACTCCCCGGTGTTATTGGATTAAACTATTCATTAAACTAATGGTTGGAGGCACTACTATCGCAGTATGGTGCTTGGATTTAAAATTATGATCTGCGTTATGTTTATGGTGTTATTGGATTATCATATTTTGATTTGTGTTATGTTTGTGGTGTCAGTAGATTAAATTTGTATGATGTAGTGAATATGTGGTATGAGTAGTTTATCGATATTTTGTAATTGTGATTGGATGTGATAGTATAGAGTGTGAAGTATGTGTGCTAAATTAGAGTTAAATTTACTAAGGATAACTTGAATCCAAGAATGGAATGAAATGAAATTGTATGACACTGAAATAATGTCCATTATTGTAGTTTCTTCTGTAGTTCATTTTTGAGAAATTGTTGAGGCTTGATAGGAACTGCTTTTTAGCAATTGTTCTTATTAGAACACAAAAATACAGACTATGGTTGATCAGATGTTGATGAAAGGGCAGGAGGTAGTCGTCAAGGCAGCAGGATGAAGTAGGAGAGTTGGACCCGCCGGTGGAGGTACCTGAAAAGGTTCTCCGACGATCAAGTCAGTGTATGAACTAGTGGGAGAATAGCAAATAGAACGAGTAATATATGAGAGTGAAGAGATTAAGATACTTCCTGTTGATGGAGATCCCTATTTATAGAAGGGAGAGTTGACATTGAGTTCTTGACTGGTGGCGCGATGCGTGGCCGACCAAAGGTATTGTCGGGAGTTGCTTTTCCCGTGTCAGGCGGTCTGCTAGGACCGTACACTGCGCCATTCTTATCTTCTAGCCTGCGATTGGTTGGGTGTCCGTTCTGTGGCCTGTCTGTTGTGCTAGCAGGTAGGTTGGTGGAGTACGGAAAGCATGCTGTCCCGTGGGTCAACTCTGGTGGTCCCATTAAGTGGGGCCCACTTCGGTGACCAAGCTTGGGACTCTTACAATTCGTCGGGTAGGAACAGTTGCCCCCAGTCTGCCAGGATGCTGGGCTAGTATGCTGGGAGACTTGATGTGAGCTTCCTTTGATTTGGATGAGGGATCTGCTTTGGCGACCCAGTTGGTGACTTCGTTGGGCGAGCTTGTGGGAGGACGATACCTTCTCTAGGGCGGAGTGTCCGCGTGAGGTTCGGCGCCCTGAGGTTGAAAGATTGTCGATTGAGTTGGCCAAGGCATCGGGCGAGGCCTATTACGGATGCTTCTGAACTGGTGATTGTCCTATTGGGCGTATGGATTTATCTTGAGTAGCTTGGCGTCTCTCTGGGACTTATGACGTATTTCCTTAGTTCCTTACGCCACGTGGTAGGTGTTAATGGCCTTGGGCAATGTATTGGCCGGAATGGACGTTTGACATCCGCCGAACTTTATTATGTCTTGGGATTGACCGCTGGTCATTTAACTGTTAGCACGTGGCATGACCTTTGGATTTTGCCGAATTTCCCTTATTTTTCGGGTTTCCATTGGATTGCACTTGAGTGTTTTTCTATGGTTCTGATGAGGATATGGATGGGCCTGGTGATTTGGCCCATGGTC
>NW_017724979.1:447527-452148 GCF_001865875.1 Lupinus angustifolius | reverse complement strand
TCTTCCAACTTCTTCAAAAAACCCAGGTAACCTTCTGTTCTTCATGGTTTTTATTTGTGATTATGAGTCCGACTCCGACGTGGAGATCCTTCCTGGACCTCCACCGTGTTTCCAGAAATTGCCACCTTCGTCTTACGCCTTGGTGGAGGTTCTTGAACCGTTGAGCGTCGTCCCTCCCCCCCAGAGGTGGAGGTGCAGGGTTTCATTGGAGGGGTGCTGATGACTATTTGGCCTCACTGCGTGCTAAGTATGGGCTTAGTTTAAGTAGCAGTTCCAATTCTGAGTCTGAGTCTGAATCTGATGACTCTTGTGATGGCGGGTTTTCCTTATACTCTGAAGCTATTCTTCTGGATGTTCCGGGTCGGACATCGCACCAATTCAGATGAAGAAAAGGAAGGACGCCATGGTTGGACGAGCCTGATATCTCGGCCAAAACGGGGGTTGTTGACGACATTTTCTTCAAACGAGAAGAAATGGAAGGGCAGATATTTTAAGGTTAACGTTAGGCAGGCGTGGAATGACTGGCGTCTCAGCAAGTCGGGCGAGCCGCGGTTCCCTTTTTCTTGGAAGGGGGAGATCCATCAACGTCCTTCCATGGGATTTTTGGTGGAGACCGGGGACTTATCTCCGGAAGAGGCGAAAGCTGCTGAACTCATATCCTACTGGATTGACGAGGGGGGAATTCTTCCTTGCTCGGCGATCCGTGATGGGGGCGGTGCTTTAGTGGACCTTGTCAGTGGGTGGACTGGGTTCATCTTTTACTACTTTGCTTGTCCGTATTTGTTTATCTTGTTATTAACGTTTTTCTTCTTCTTTGTGCAGTCGAACTAAAAGCCAAGATGAGTGAGAAGCTGAGGAAGAGTCTTCTTTTGAAAAGGACCGCTGCCGCCGCCTTGGTTAAAAAGGATGTTGCTTCTTCCAAGCGTTAAAGGACGTCATCCCCCATTTCTTGTCCTACTGAGGGGTCTTCCCGTCAGGCAGATACGCCGCCTTCTTCAGAGAGTAGGGGGCCGCCTCGGAATTTGGCGGAAACAGAGCTGGTTCACAAGACTCCTGAAACGCCTCCTGTTGTGCCAACAAAAGCAGCTCTTCCTTCCGAAACTGCTGGAATTCCTCCGCCCGTGTCAATTGGGGACGAAGCCGGGACCTCGGTGCCTCCTCCTTCTGGGCAGCCAGCTGGAGAGGACGTTGGTCGTTCCTCTGAGTCGACTAGGAGAAAGGGGGTTAGGGGGAGTCAGGACCGCATTTCTCCTGTTAGCGTCCCTCGGGTTATCGAGCAGGCGCTCCTTAATGCCAATGCCAAGGAGACTTTCGACAAGTTGCCCCTATGCGTCCTTCTGCAGAACGTGAAAGGAAGCGCTGTTCTCATTGCTTCTATCCAGAAGTATTTGGAGGTAGACGGGGTTCTGGATGCGCGGGTGGCGAACGCGACGACGTCGAAACTCCGGGCTGCGCATGAGGCGGAGAAGCAGAAAATGGCTGATACCCATGCTGCTGAGAAGGCGGAGCTGACGAGATTGGGCGAGGTCGCCAAGGCCCAGGTGGCGGATCTATCCGCTCGCGTGGGGTTTTTGGAAAGCGACAAGGTAAAACTGACCGCCCAAGTGGTGGAATCAGAAGGGGCTGTTCGTGCTAAAGAGGAATCGCTTCGCCGGCGAGAAAGGGAGTTTGTAGCCTGGAAAACCCGTGCTGAGCCCGCCGAGCGAGAAAATGCTACACTTCTTGGGCAGGTGCAGGCATTAAGTGAAGAGAAAGCGTCTCGGGAGGCTCGGGTGCGGACACTGGAGGAGGAGAGAGAGCAGTTGGAGCAGGCTGTGGGTGAGGCCGCGGCGGATGCTTGGGTGAGTGGTCAGTCCCAACTAGCCCTGGCGCATCCGGACAAAGATTGGTCTTGGATGCAGCTGGGGGCCTATGTTGAAGACGGGCGCCTGCTAGTGGGGGGTGATGATGGTGAGCCAGTGTCGATGCCTTTTCCTGGCAAGGGTGGGGGGTCTTTGTAACTTGGTGTTTAAGTTTTTTGTAATTTTTCTTTTTCTTTTTGATCGCCTTGTAACTCCTTTTCATCCTAATGAAGAATCTTTGTTCTTATCTTCTTTAATAAACTTTTGTGTGATGTTGTATAACAATTGGGTGACGTGTTTCTGGATGATTTGAATGTGATAGATTTGGTTCTGAATTTGCCCGCCTTCAGCCAGGCGAATGCGTAAAGGTCTCTTGGGAACTAGAGAAAAACCATTTAAGTGTGCGAGGGCCGACCACATGGGCGGGAGTGAAAACCCTAGTTGGCATCAAGCAAGGGGGGTGAAGACCGGCCCCTTGGATGTAGGAAAAAGCCCATAGTTGGCACCAGGCAAAGGGGGTGAAGACCGGCCCTTTGGATGTAGGTAAAAAATCATAGTTGGCACCAAGCAAAGGGGGCGAAGACCGGCCCTTTGGGTGTAGGTAAAAAATCCTAGTTGGCACCAAGCAAAGGGGGCGAAGACCGGCCCTTTGGGTGTAGGTAAAAAATCCTAGTTGGCACCAAGCAAAGGGGGCGAAGACCGGCCCTTTGGGTGTAGGTAAAAAATCCTAGTTGGCACCAAGCAAAGGGGGCGAAGACCGGCCCTTTGGGTGTAGGGAAAAAACATAGAGATGGCAGGAAATGATTCATCAAGATAGTTTGCGGAGCACAACGTCCCAACCATATATATATAAGTGGAAAAGATTACAAAGAAAACGACCAACCGCGCATGGGGTTGTCGGTTAGGCATAAAATATCTAGAGGTTGGCGGCGTTCCAAGTTCTGGGGATGTTTTTTCCTGCCAAGTCTTAAAGCTTGTAAGCTCCTTTGCCGATCTTGCTGATGACGCGGTAAGGCCCTTCCCAGTTGGGTCCCAACTTGCCTTTCACTCGCCCTACGTCTGCTCTCCTTAGTACTAGCGTTGCTTCGGGAAATTGACGAGGAACGACTGAAGAGTTGAATTTCGCTGCAGTTTTCTTTTTTATGCTTTCTTCTCTAAGACAGGCTCTTTCCCGGATTTCTTCTACTTCATCGAGGTTGTTTTTGAGGAGGGACTGATTATCGCCCTCATTGAATTGAATTGTTCGCCAAGTGGGTTCTCCTATCTCGACCGGGATCATGGCCTCTACGCCGTATGTTAAATTAAACGGTGACTCGCCGGTCGTCGAGTGGGGAGTGGTTCGATACGCCCACAGCACGTGATGGAGCTGATCTGGCCAGTTTGCTTTTGACTCGTCTAGCCTTTTCTTCAGCCCTTTCAGGATGACCTTGTTTGCTGCTTCGGCCTGCCCGTTAGTCTGTGGGTGCTCTACTGAAGTGAAGTGCTGCTTGATATGGAGGCCTGATAACAATTCTTGGAATCTTCGGTCGGCAAACTGGGTGCCGTTATCCGTTACTATAGCGGACGGGATGCCAAAATGAGTGATTATGTTTCGCCAGGTGAATTTCTGGATGTTTGCTAAGGTGATGGTAGCCAACGCTTCCGCCTCTATCCATTTAGTAAAATAATCTATGGCGACAATCAAAAATTTCAGTTGCCCTGTTGCTTGAGGGAAAGGCCCCAAGATGTCCATACCCCACCTACAGAAAGGCCAAGGTGCTTGCGTTGTGGTTAGTTCTTCTGGCGGGGCTTTATGGAGATCGGCGAAAAGTTGGCAACGGGTGCATTTTCGAGTGAGGTTGGTCGCGTCCTTTTCCATTGTGGGCCAGTAGTACCCAGCACGTAGCACCTTCTTAGCGAGTGAGGCGGCGCCCAAATGATGTCCGCAACTTCTCTCGTGAATTTCTCTGAGGACATAATCCGCCCGCTCTGGACCAAGGCATTTGAGTAAGGGGGCGGTGAATCCTTGTCGATATAATGTTCCCCGAAGCAGGGTGTACCAAGAGGAACACCTGAGGAACCGTTGTTTTTCCTTCATGTCGGGAGGTACGGTGCCATGGAGGATGTATCGTATGAAAGGTCTCATCCAGTCGTCTGGGATCTCTACCTGTTCTACTGCCAAGACACTTGGGTGGTAGACTGTTCCTTGGACGAATTGTTCTTGAGGCATTTGGTGCTGGCGAGTTTGGACAAGATATCGGCTCGGGTGTTGCTTTCTCGGGGTACATGTTGAATGGTCGCTTCATCGAAGTTGGCCATGAGCTCCTTCACCTTGAGCAGATATTTTCCGAGGAGGGTGTCCTTGGTTTGATATGTACCTGAAACTTGAGATACAGCTAATTGAGAATCGCTGCAAATTAATACCTTACGTATGCACCTGAAATTTGAGACACAGCTAATTGAGAATCGCTGCAAATGAATACCTTACGGGCGCCCACTTCCTTTGCTAGCTGTAGCCCGGCAATACACGCCTCATACTCCGCCTGGTTGTTGGACGTTGGAAATGTGAAAGTAAGGGAATGTTCAATGGTTACTCCTTGCCCATCTTCCAACATAATGCCAGCTCCGCTGCCTCTCGGGTTAGAGGATCCATGGACGAAGATGGTCCATACCTGCTCTGGATCGCCCTCTGGTGCGGCTAGCTCAGCCACGAAGTCAGACAAGACTTGACTCTGAATGGTCGTGCGAGGTTCGAAACGGATGTCAAATTGGGAAAGTTCTATTGACCATGTGATCATCCG
>NW_017724979.1:445021-447427 GCF_001865875.1 Lupinus angustifolius | reverse complement strand
TGATTAGTCCTGACGATTGTTGTATGAGATTGGAAGTACTGGCGTAGTCTTCGTGTGGCGATCAACAACGCGTATGCCACTTTTTCCAGCTTTTGGTACCTTAACTCCGGGCCATGCAGGGCTTTGCTTGTGAAATAGACCGGGTTTTGACCTTCTGTCGTTTCTCGGATCAGTACGGCTGCCACCGCCCCGTCAGACACGGCCTAATATACATACAAGATTTCTTCTGGTAGTGGCTTGGAGAGAATAGGTGGGGCGGCCAGATATTGCTTGAAAGTTTTGAACGCCGCTTCACAACTCTCAAACCATTCAAACTTGGTGCTCTTCTTCAATAACTGGAACAAAGGAAGTGAATGTTTCGCGGCGGATGGGAGAAACCTGGACAGCGCGGCTAGTCGCCCATTTAATTGTTGGACCTCCTTGACCATGCGGGGGCTTCTCATGTCGATGATTGCCTGGCATTTGGATGGATTTGCTTCGATCCCCCGGCTGGTTAGAAGGAAACCGAGGAACTTGTTTGCTTCTACTCAGAAAGTGCATTTTTCGGGGTTTAGCTGCATGTTGTATTTGCGGAGTTGCCGAAAAATGCTTTCCAAAATGGATACATGATCTTCGCCGGGGAGGCTTTTGGCGATCATATCGTCCATGTAGACTTCCATGTGTTCTCCGGTCTGGCCGGCGAACACCTTGCTCATCATTCTTTGATACGTTGCCCCCGCATTTTTCAAACCGAAGGGCATGACAGTGTAGCAGTAGGCGGCTTGATCAGTGATGAATGCAGTCTTTTCTTGGTCGGGGGGGTACATAGTGTAGCAGTAGGCGGCTTGATCAGTGATGAATGCAGTCTTTTCTTGGTCGGGGGGTACATCGGGATCTGATTGTAGCCGGAGTATGCGTCCATGAAGGACAAGTACTGATATCCTGAAGAATTATCCACCAAATGATCAATGTTTGGGAGAGGATAAGAGTCCTTAGGGCATACCTTATTGAGGTCTGTGTAGTCCACGCACATCCGCCACTTCCCTGAGGGTTTCTTCACCAGCACAACATTTGCTAACCATGTGGTGTAGGTGATTTCGCGGATGAAACCCGCCTCCAGCAACTCGGCCACTTTCAAAGCAACTTCCTTGGTCCTGTCCGCCCCCATTTTTTGCCTTCTTTGCGCCACTGGTTTAGCCCCTAGTTTTGTTGTCAGTCGATGGCAGGCGAAAGAAGGATCTATACCCGGCATATCTGCATCTATACCCGGTTTGCCTTTAGCGATGCCTCCAACCGTGACCTTTGACTTGGCGGGAGGGAACTGCCAAGGTATACTACTTGCCTTGGGGATTGACCCAACTGTAGAGTTGTTTTTTCCCCGTCTGGTTGTGGTCGGAAATCTTCTTCGTCCGCCCGGACGGCCAACTCTACCATGTGCACGCTCCGAGGTCTTTTGGAGGGAGGAACGTGCTGCTTGTTGAAGTGGGGGCGGAGGCTCATCTGGTAGCAACTGTGGGCCGATTGTTGGTCTCCTTTTACTGTGCAGACTTGGAGACTGATGGAGAGGAACTTCATGCAGAGGTGGGGTGTAGAGACGATGGCTCCAAGCCTGTTCAAAGTAGGCCGACCGATTATGGCGTTATATGCTGAATCGCATTAGACGACCAAGAACTTTGTTTGGACGGTCCTGCTCATGGGGTGGTCGCCGACTGTAAGCCAAATCTCTACGTATCCCCTGGGAGTGATTCCCTGACCGGAAAATCCGACCAGCTCTCCATCATAAGGTAAGAGGTCGCGATCCCGGAGCTCCATTTTTTCAAATAGATCCTGAAAAATAATGTCAGCCGAGCTACCTTGATCAATGAACAAGCGACTAACCTTTTTATTGTTGAGTTTGGCGGTGATGACAAGAGGGTCATCGTGGCCTCGGACGACGCCTTCATAATCCCGATAGTCGAAAGTAATGGGGGGAGTGGATCTGTAATGCTGTTTCTGTTGGGAGCTTCTGGCAGCGACGTGCATTACCTCCCGGACATACTTTTTTTGGGCGGTCCTCGAGGTTCCCCCGACAGCAAAACCTCCGGAGATGGTGTTGATATCAACTGGGCTCCGTGGTCTCCGATTGTCTGCCTGGTGCCTATCCGCCTGAGGACGTGGGGTAGGGCGCCGTTGTTGAATTTGTGGGGGAGACCGTCTTCTTGGGGGTTCTGGGCGACGGGGTTGCGGTGATCGTCGGTGCTGTTCTAAACCTGCGATGAATCGCTGCAGATGACCAGCCTATATGAGATCTTCAATTGCATCTCGGAGCTGGGTGCAGTCATTGGTTAAGTGGCCGAACATACTATGGTAGTCACAATACTTGGACCGGTCTTACGGGCCGGGCTTTGTAGGGCGGGGGCGTGGGAGTTGGACGAGGTGAGTGGAGAG
>NW_017724979.1:435988-444921 GCF_001865875.1 Lupinus angustifolius | reverse complement strand
AACATATCCCATCTTCATGCTTTCGGATGCAACTGTTTTATACTAAATAATGGAAAACGAGCTTTAGGAAAATTTGATNTTTAGAAATAAAGCATTTTGAAAATAATGTAGTGACATCGTCCAAATTAACCATGTAAATATTATTTATACGCTGACCAACAAATTTAACGTTATGAGATAAAATATTCACGAATGACACAACAATCAGAATCGAAGGATACACGATTACCTTTATCGCAGAGTTGGCTTATACTCAACAAGTTATGTTCTAGTCCTTCAACATAAAGGACATTATCAATCAGAGTTTGGGATGAGTTACCAACTGTTCCTGTGCCGAGTATCTTTCCCTTGTTGTTGTCTCCATAAGTGACGTATCCTTTTCCTTTAAGTGAGAGATCCAGGAAATTTGATCTATCACCTGTCATATGCCTCGAACACCCACTATCTAAGTACCATTTTTGTCCATGTGTTCGGAGACATACCTGCAAAATAGATTACTTACTTTTCTTAGGTACCCAATTTATGTTGGGTCCTTCTTTTCTGTTAGTGATTAGGGAGTCATCTCCGTTCTTTTTCCATACATAAACTCCGCTAGGTATACCATACTTTTTGATATAGCATGAATGATAAGTATGACCATATGTGTTACAATAAAAACAAGTAGGAGAATGCTTATGATATTTGTTTTTAGCTTGAGCTACCGGTTTTCTATATGGTCGCTTCTTTTTAGCAGTGCGAGTATAACCTAGACCAGTTCGATCACCAACATTTCTAGTTTGATTAAGCAAGTTATCTAATTGCTGTTTACTGTTTGTGAGATGTGTGAGTTTTTCATTTAGTTTAAAATTGTCCTCTTGCAAAGTCTCGCAAGTCTCACAGACAGGTTTTTGACATAAGTTATTAGGAGAGCAGTTACATGAGCTAGAAGAATAGATGAGATCTAAAGTTTCATTTTCCATTTTTAATTCATCTAATTCTTTTTGCAATTGGCTTATTTTTTGTTCGTTTATTAGGATTATCCTTTTCCTATCAATGTTAATTCTAGCCAATTTCTTTAATTCATCATGCAACTCGACATAAGCATCATACAATACATCATAAGGAGGTGAATCATCCGAAGTGGATGAGGTGTCAGAATATACCTCATTATTATCCTTGCATGAGTCTGAATTTGTATCGATGTCAGATCTGGCCATCAGACACAGCTTTGCTGACTCCTCCTCACTTGAGGTGCTTGATGTCGACTCCTCCTCAGGTACATCCCAAACGATGTAAGCTTTCTTGGATTTGAAGTCCCTGGGAGTGCTCTTCTCTGAATCAACCTTCTTTAGGTAGGTTGGACACTGAAACCTCATGTGCCCTACCTTTCCACACTCATGGCAAGTGAAGCGATCCTTGTTATTCTTGCCTTTACTGGTTGACTCTTTCGCTTCCTTCTTTTGAAACTTCTTGAGTCCTCCTTTTCTTTTAATGAATTTGCTAAATTTTCGGACTAGGAGACCCATAGTTTCATCATCTAGATCGGAATCAGATTCATCATCAATTTTCTCTTCTTTTTCTTTGGAGGTCGTGGCCTTCAATGTGATGCTCTTCTTCTTCCGGTCTGATTCTTCATTCATGGTCAAGCGACCCAACTCCATTTCATGCTCTTGAAGTTTTCCAAATAAAGTAGCTAAAGGCATAGAATCTAAATCTTTAGACTCAACAATTGCAGTCACCTTTGGTTGCCATCTCCTGTCAAGACAACGCAAAACTTTATTAGTTAGTTCACCTCTAGCAAATGATTTATCGAGAGCAACTAAATGGTTGACAATATGAGTGAATCGCTTTTGCATATCACATATTGATTCGCTTGGTAACATGCGAAACAACTCATATTCGTGGGTCAGCGCGTTCAGTCTTGCGCGCTTGACTTCGCTAGTGCCTTCGTGAGTCACTTGTAAAGTGTCCCACATTTCTTTCGCATTATGGCACTGCGAGACCCTAAAGAATTCATCATATGATAGGGCCGATGTGATGATGTTTTTGGCGCGCAGGTTATGCTGGACCTTTTTGCGCTCATCATCGGTCCATAAACTTTTCGGTTTATCTTTAGGTTGATCGTCCACAAGATGTTGTGGAACGTAAGGGCCGTTGACTACGGATTCCCAAATATCCGAGTCTATGGCCTCAATAAAAATTTGCATGCGCACTTTCCAGTAGGCATACCCTTCACCACTGAATATTGGTGGTCGATTAATGGATGACCCATCACCACCAAATGGATTTGAAGAACCCATTCCTTTTCCCTTTAGGATCACGAATACGCGGTTGAGCTAGCACTTCGTACTAGCTCTGATACCACTTGTTAGGTATCAGTGGTTACAATACACCTAGAAGGGGGGGGGGTTGAATAGGTGTCGCGGTTAGAATTACCGCTTTTCGCAAATCAACACTTAATGCTGAATCAACCCTATTTAATCGATTAAGGAGAAAAGGATAATCGATTATAAGCACAGTCTTAATCGATTAACACAAAAAACAGTTTTAAACAGAAACTATTTTAATCGATTAATAGAAACAGTATAATCGATTAACACAGGAATATTAATCGATTAAACAGAACCAGTAAGCAATTACAGAAACGATTAAATGCGAAACAAATAACCGATAACAGAACGAATACAGAGCTTACAAATTTGTATATCAGAATAGCTTGCAATACAACAAAAGAACAGAATGTATTAGTTGAATCAAATATACAAATTAAATCGATTGAAAAACAGTAAAGAGAGAGAGAGAAACAAATCCTGCAAATCGAATTTTTATCCTGGTTCGTTTGCTGTCCACTGCAAACTACATCCAGGCCTCCCGGCTGACTTGGGAGATTTCCTTCACTATAATCGAATCAATGTAATTTACAAACACATTATCCAATTACAACACTTAGCAAATGACAAGAAATCAAAGAAACTATCCAATGGTTTGACTCCCTTCCTACCGATAAAGAAAACGTTTCTTTCGGCGTAGCCCCAGCCAAAGAATCTCTCGTTCTTTCCTTTTCTTACACTCTAAGCTATGAAGAAACACACAATCTCTACTGGTGATACGACACCAAGAGATTCCCTTTCACAACAATTACACAAGAATTACAAGAGTAATATTAAGCTATACCTAAGCTCAAATACAACATGAAGGCTTTACTCTAATGCACATTTAACACAAACACATGTGAAATGACAAGTATTAGTTATGAAAACAGAAGTTACAGAACCACTTTACAAAGCAGTTGGGTTAATCGATTAAAGGATTAGTTAATCGATTAACAACAATTTAAATGTGTATTTTTAAATACAAAACATCAAATACGTTATGCACTTAGATGATACATGTTTAACACTTAGTTTATGCCTTGAATGCACATATACATGTATTTATGTAATGCATGAACATATTATGAATGACATATCTCATGGATGAAATGATTTAAAAGATATATGCATATGAGACATGTATTAGGTGCCCTAAGCCTTCGACTCAACTTAAACTAGAATCTAGTCTAAGCCTAGTACCAAATAAAGACTTAAGCACGTTGATTTGTTGGCGATCTTCAAGCTCTTTTAGGCACAAGTTGTCCTCATCAAAACCATGACATTCAAGGAGAGCTTTCCAAAGTGTTCCTCTTGACATGCACACTTTCAAGTATGTTGCTCTCAGAAAACTACACTATTAAAGAAGATACTGGTTTGCCATCATCAAAAAGGGGGAGATTGTGAAGAAGATCTTTGCTCCTGACCATGACATGATTTTGATGAAGACACCAACATCACCAAAAAGAAGAAAAGGAAGAATACTTATGAAGACAAAGAAGACAAAATTGAATATATAATAGTAGTACTTCTATATATACTCTTGAATATATAATAGTAGTAATGGTCAAACTATTTTTAAATAAAATTGAAACACTTCAGGTATAAACAAAACAATTTTCAAAAATAGTGTGTAACATGTTACTAGATCTAAGTAACAAGTTACATGAGTGAGAAAACCAATTATCCAATAAAATCTGTGCAGAGTAATCGATTACTGTATATGGATAATAGGTTACCCAATTCTGGCAAAGTTGGATAATCGATTACTCTAATTAAAATTTAAATACCCAGTTGGATAGTCAGTTTGGGTAATCGATTATTGAGAGTTGTTGCACCAGTTTTCAGATTTCAAAGTGAATGGTTTTCATCCCAAATGAAATGGTTTCATTCAAATCAATTCCTACCCTTTCTAAGAGGTGTTATGGCTGGTTGGAAATCCTATTTAAAGGCATTGAAACTCATGTACAACACACACATAACTCTCGCACAACTCTTACACAAACTTTCAAGTTAATTCTGAAAATTCTCTGAAACATTTTTTTGCACTTATAGCAACTTGTTCATAAACTTTCAAAGTGAATTTTCTGAGTTCCTTAAGTGAATGGTTTTCATCCCAAATGAAATGGTTTCATTCCAATCAATTCCTACCCTTTCTAAGAGGTGTTATGGCTGGTTGGAAAGCCTATTTAAAGGCATTGAAACTCATGTACAACACACACATAACTCTCACACAACTCTTACACAAACTTTCAAGTTAATTCTGAAAATTCTCTAAAACAGTTTTCTACACTTATTGCAACTTGTTCTTAAACTTTCAAAATGAATTTTCTAAGTTGCTTTAAGTAAAGTGTTTCCAAAGTTTTACAAAATATAAGAGCATTATTACTTAGTATACAAAAGAGTTATCGGATTGCAAGCGATATTACATTCAATACTTGTAAAGGCAATCCAGCCATTGTTGTAAATTCTTCATTGACAATTCAGAAATTTTTCTTTCACATGGGTGTGATAAAAAATGGATAGAGTCACTTGAAAAGGTCTTTGTCAAGAGTGACGTAACTACTAGTGAGTGTGTAAGGTACAAAGAGGTCTCGGGGTGAGATATTGTAATTACAACACATAATATTTAGCGAAGAAATCTCTTGTGCTGCAAGAGTACTGGATGTAGCCTTCGGTGGACAAGAAGGTGTACCAGTATAAAAATTTCAGTGTACTCTCTTCTCCTTTATCTCTTAATTTTTTACTTGTTAATTTTTTGCATAATTTCTCCGCTGCAGTTAACTCTTAATTTTGCAGATAAAGTGGCCATAATTTTAAGTCAACTATATCACTCCCATTTTAGTTGCAATCTTAGTCTTACAAAGATTGAAATATAAAAGAGATACGGAAAGAAGAATACTCAAGTATTTTTATTCTGTTTCGTTTGCGAGTCCACTTGCAAACTACATCCAAGCCTCCCCTTTTGATCTCAGGAGATTTTCTTCACTATGGAAAATAATCGTCTTTATACAATCACACTGCCAAAACAACTAGCAAAAACTTCCTTCTTGGATCCGTTGAGTCTATTCTCTCGGTTTGACCTCTCAACTCGCCTACTCGGGGAGTCATAAGGGGGTTTGATGGTGAAGAGGGAGAATGTAAGAAATGGAGTGCATGAGGTTGTGGGCTCGAGTCCCACCATAAAAAAAATGGGAGTTATAAGGTGATTTGATGGTTAGGGTGATGGAGATTGAGGGTGGAGTCTCACCCACAACAAAGTACTAACAACTAACATTGTAACAATTGTCGATAAAAAAAAACTTGCCCTCTTGGATATCCACAACTTTCACGATTCTGCCTCCAACTGATGTTTCGCTCTATCCAAGACTTCATGCCCTCATGAAGACACAAATTCTATTTTCCCACTGATACCAACACACCAAAAGAACGATTCCTTGTTTTTCAGACTATCTGTCAAGTTATTGATGCACATTTAATAGAGATAAACTCTAAACTAAACTCTAAAAACCTCTACATAACTCTCACAAGAAGCCTAAAACTAGATGTGGTGTAATGCAATGGTTTTTGAATGTATGAAAACTAAGGCACTTTTAGAAAAGTTTCTCTTTCTTTTTCTCTCAAGAAAACAGTGCAAGATTTCACAATATCTTTTACTCAAAGAGTAAGCAAGATGATATGATTTTTCTGAACTTAGAATCTTGGTTTTATTTTTCCTAATGAATGTTATGCACATGGTTTGAAAAATATAGCAGAAACTGATTTAAGTAACATTAATCGATTATCTACTAACTTAATCGATTAACGTGTTTATGAAAAATAGTTTTGTTGTTAAGGCTTACTCGATTATCAGTCTATTTCATCAATTAATAAGCCAGAAATCCAAAGGAGATAGCCACTATAACTCCTTTAATTGATTACACCAATTCTTAATCGATTAACGGATTTCCATAGAGATAATCGATTATTAATCATTACAATCGATTAATATTTATGAAAATGTTTTTCATTAATGCATGGTAAACTTTCTATATGATGTATGAACATGAAATACATGATTTGGAAATAGATGATACTTTTATGCATAAAACCATGTATGCTTAATGCTTATGCATGATTCTACTTATAATATAAGTTTGGATGTTATGCCTCATTCTATATGGATTCATTTTAACCTCTTGCGAGACTTCCACCCAAGGTTTACTAACCTAGACTCAAAACTAGGCAATCTTCTTAGGACTTCTAGAATATTAAAATAATCCTAAGTCTACGATGTTGACCTAGAGTCTTTGGAATGTTGTTTGTTGTGATACCCATATCATCAAGCATCCGTTTAAGTCCTTGTCATCATCAAAACTATGTAGGTTACACAATCTTTGACTATTTTCCATGTCAATCTCCCCCTTTTTGATAATGACAAACTCTAAACAATCCTTTGTTTGATTAACTTGATGTTGGACAACAAGTGTTTGCAATGGTTGAATCAACATGTGTTTCTCCCCCTTACTATGTTCTCCCCTCAATCCATATAGGAGGTGATATAGGGTAGCTCTCCAAAATTAGATACAAAAGCTTAATACAACATGCAAAAACACTCAAACAACACTTTCTCCCCATTTTGGCATGATAAAAAAAGAAATGATATTATATGATAATAACAGCCAAACGTAAGGAAAGATTTCAAAAAGTTTACCGATATTAATCAATGAAGTTGTTTTAAAAAGAATTAAACAAGTTCACAATTGCTGCACATCGATTATTAGTTGGGGCTAATCGATTACAATGAATATAAACAAATTATGGCATAATCAAATTGGAAGACATATCCATATTTGTGTAATTATGCAGGTGAGCATGAAATGATTAATGGTACTGAGTGTAACACAATTATAATCAAAGATCATGCAGTAGTTCTTATATAACCAAATTAACAACTAAATTACGAGAAATTAACGAAAAATGCAAGAAGTACATAATAGGTTCAAACATACTGATAAGTGCAAAAAGTATACACTTTTCACCATCATTTTATGGCACTTATCCTATGCATAATTGAGAAAAACCAACTTAAAACAATACTTTTTGTATAAAATATCACAATGTTGTATATTTGTGTTTGTATTTCTTTTTTATGTGTTTTGTAGGATTTAGAAAGAAGAAGAAAAGAGAAAAAAGAAGTAAAAATCAAGGTGCTCAAGCAGGTAGCTGAGCGTGGACCAAGCCACGCTAAGCTGAACTGGACACTAGCCTAACCTGGACACCAGCCTGACCTGGACACCAGCTTGACCTGGACCAAGCTGCTCAAGTAAGCAGCTGAGCGGACCTGCTTGGCCGCTCAGCCTAGCACCAGACTAAATCTGACGCGTCAGAACTCAAGCTTGGCAAAGTCAAACACAAGCCTGGCACACGCCCAAGCTGCTCAACAAGCAGCTCAGCAGTGACACATGTGTGCTCAGCGGTGAACCAGACTCCTGCCCAGGTTAGCAAGCACCAATCCACGTCTTAGTCAGCATGGTCAAAGCTACTCAACAAGCAGCTTAGCGGGGCCACAGGTGTGCTAAGCGGTGTGCACCCAGACTTGACTTAGCAATCAAGCAAACCATGAAGTCATCAAGGACATCACTTCAAGTAGCCCACCAAAGGCTTTTCAGAGTAGCTCACCACAGCTGGTCCCATAGCTCACAACTAGCTTTGGTGAGTCAAGCTTAAGGAGGTGACAAAACTGCATGATCAAGTGACTAAACCCATGTTGAAGGGTTTGGTCAGCTGCTGAGCGGTGCAAACAAGCAGCTCAGTGGCTCCAGGAAAAATTCTATAAATAGGAGGCATTCCATTTGAACAAAAAGACTACGACATATATCATACATATCATTCACCATTCTACCTAGAAATTCTTCCCTGAAGTTCTCTCTTCTTGTTCTTAGTTCATAGGAGCTTTATTTAAGTAAGTTTTGTAATTTTAGTTTATAATTCAAGAGGAGAAAAGGAGAAGGCAAATGATATGCAAAAATCAATTTTGTAATCTCATTTGGAACTCAAAGCATCCAATCCTTGGATGGATGGCTCATGCTCCTAACAATTTCTTTTGAATATGCTTATGTATTTCTACTTCTTTTGATATTCTAAAAAGTTTGAATTTTAATCATTCAAGTTGGTGTTTTGCTTAATTTTATTTGTTTGAGAAATTCTTAATGCTCTATGCAGATTGATCACCTAAAAACTGAATTCAAGTTATAAAAATTACTTGTCTCAAACACTTAACAAATAAACTAAGAAGTAGTTGTACAACTTAGTTTATTTGCCAAGTTAAGCATACTTTTCTTAAGATCTTATATTCATTACTACTTCAATATTAGAGTAGCCAAGATTAGGGTGTGACAACGTAGTCTCTTGTGGACGTAATATTGTTTCGTAATAAATATAAGTGATTATCATTCTACCATTTTAGGACATACATTAAAAGGAGGATTTGAGAACTTGGCGCTTGGAGTTAATCAAAGTAAAACATAAGAACTTGTCTAAGTAGGGAAAATTCATAAGAAGTTGAGAAATATTTTCCTTATTGAAAATCATCTTGTCTCCTCA
>NW_017724979.1:433793-435888 GCF_001865875.1 Lupinus angustifolius | reverse complement strand
TTTATTTATTGTTATTTACTTTCCGCATTTTATTTATTCTTTAATACCAACCTTCCTTAAGGAAGAAGTTTGGTTTGTTAATAAAAGGAACCCGAAAGTTAGTTAATAAATAAAAGTTACTTAAATTTATTATTCTTTTGTTCTTTATTTATTTATTTTTCTAACAACTAACTATTCATCAGTTTTGTACATTAGAATACCATTAAACCGGTGTTGGAATTTAATCCACAAAACCGAGATGATATTCAAAGGTACTTAATAATTATGTAAAAAGGGATTGCTTCGATACCATTGTATCGGCGTTAGAATTTATTCTAACAAAGCCGAGATGGGGCAAAGAAGGAATAACTTATTCACATGATTATTAGAAGTAACTTGTAACTGGAATATTCTTGAAACCATTATACCGGCGTTGGAATTTATTTTAACAAAGCCGAAATGGCGAACAAATATTAAAATCGAGTTCATTTACTTAACAAAATCAAAATAAAAACACACCGAATTGAGGGAATTTCCGCTTTCAACAAATTGACACTACTGCCAGGACGATTTGTTGAGAGGGGAAAGCCTCCTCGAAGAAAAACCTTTCAACACATACTACAACCTGCTAGGTATCAGTGGCCTAGGAACACCTAGAAGGGGGGGGGAGGGTTGAATAGGTGTAGCGCTTAACAATCACCGTTTCTTGAACCAAAACCCAACTGCTGGAAAACAGCCCCGTTAATCGATCAACAACAGAGTTTAATCCATTAACTAATGCACAGAACAGAATGATCAGATAGACAATTTGCACAGTAATTAAAACAAAATTGAAGAGATATAATACATATATTTTTATGCACAATTATTAAGTATATGGAAGTAAACAAATATCCAACTTTTCAATTACAGATTCAATTTATAATGGTAAGAAACATAAAGAAGATAAAGAGAGAAAGAACAATGCAAAAAGGATTTTTATCCTGGTTCGTTTGCGGTCCACTGCAAACTACATCCAGGCCTCCCCTTCTGGATCAGGGAGATTTTCTTTCTTCACGCTATTGAAATATGGATACAAATACCAATTTAATTACAAGCACATAGGACGCTCCCTTCTTGAAATCTAGGATATCTAAATCCTTGGTTTGACTCTACCCTTCGCCTCTGAGAAAACCTTTCTCGCGAACTAGCCCCATCCAAGATTCTTATCCTCAAATCAAGACCTCATAGCCTTGGTGAAGAACCTCAATCTCTGTGGTGATCTCACACCATGAGAAAAATCCAGACTACACAAAAAACACGTTAAACAGTAAGGTATACTAAGCATAATAATGCTTAAAATATGACATGATAAAGACTCAAAGATTAACCCTTTTTCTAACCACTTATGCCATCAAGATTCAAAGGAGTTAATCAATATCAGTATATAGATAATTTCTCTCTAACAATATCTAATGCATGAGCATGTGAGAAAGATAAGAATGGATACAAAATTATGCAAAAACAATAAGCATATAATAGCAATTAAACCAGCATAATCTCTCTTCTCACGCATGCAACTCTCTTTTCTCACGCATGCAACTTTCTTGCAAAAACACAGTAAAACACGTATGAAAAATGCTCTCTAAATAACCCTATATAATAGAATGCAATGCTATGGTTTTCTGAACAATGCCTTGTATTTATAGCATAGAGAATAGGCGGTTAAATTTGTTGCAAAATAGTTAAACAGTTAAAACAGATTTCAGTTATAACACATAACAGACTAGTTAATCGATTAAGGCTTCTCTTTAATCGATTAACGGGGCAACAAAATGACACAGAATTCAATTGAAACAGAAAACACATATTTAAAAGAAAAGAAGTTGAGTTAATCGATTAAGTTACCACGTTAATCGATTAACTGGAACATTTATGCATATGTTTCAAATGGTAAACTTCTCATATGTTATGCACAATATATATCCATGTTTTACCAATTATATTATGCCTAATATGCACATATAACATGTATGATAGATGCATGAACATACAATTAACTAGATAATAGTCTCATGAATATGATATGACAATTAAGATGGCTTAAGAGACTAGCACCTAGGTTCACCTAACATAT
>NW_017724979.1:432272-433693 GCF_001865875.1 Lupinus angustifolius | reverse complement strand
CTTGTCTTCATCAAAACAAGGCAAAGACATGCTAGTGCTATCCTTGACACTTTGCACTTTCAATCTCCCCCTTTTGATGATGACAAACACTTCATCAAAATTCTTCAATTGTTGATGGATAAGCTTGATGATGATTTTGCAGAATGGTTAACTAAGGTTGTTTTTGTAAGAACGAAGTTAAAGCGTACTGCTTCCTTGTAGGTAAGCAAAATTATGTACGGAAGCTTGATAAAACAACTTGCAACAGACTTTATACAACCTGCAAAATGAATATAACACAACAAGCAACTTTTCTCCCCCTTTTGACATAATCAAAAAGATAAACGTATTCAATTCTAGTCAAAAGTTAGGAGAGTTATTATGGTTATGACAGACTGTAATTAATCAATTAAACTTGAGTATGTAACTAATTAATCAGCTGTAAAGAAGCTTGAAAAATTCACAGTTTTACATCATTTAATTGATTAAGTGAAACCGTTAATCGATTAAATTGACAGCAGATAGCCACATAACAATTTGAATGATATGAAATGTTATGCAGAAGCAAATGAAGCACAGAATGATTAAGCATTTGATTTATTTGAGCAGTTTGCAATAGGCACAATCATTCAATATTATCACATATACCAATCATGATCAAGATTAATTTCAAACAATGTAAAGTGCTATATGCAACATAATTAACAAGAAAGTGTAAACGCGATAATTCGAAATAATTTTACCACAAAATGTAAAACAGTAGTTCAGCAGTAGATATTGAGTTATTACAATCCAAATAAAAATAGGAGTGCAATACAAAACATGAGATCTCAAGAGGAAACAAGATCAACAAGGTCCATTAGCTAGGAAGACTAAACTAAGGCTCTAAGGTTTCCTATCTAAGAATGAGATGGAGGATTCTGGTTGTCAGGAGTTGACGAACTACAACCACCCTTGATGAAGACACTCAGCTTGTTAAACTCAATAACCATTCTTCTATTCTGAGACTCATGGCTTGGTGAAAATATATGCCAATTGTTTAGTTGTTTCAACAAATTCTAATATACAATCACCTTTTTGAACATGATCACGCAAGAAATGATGCCTTATTTCAATATGATTATTTCTAGAATGCAAGACGGGATTCTTGGAGAGGTTAATGGCACTCGTGTTATCACACTGAATATGGATCTTTTCTAAAATGAGCCCAAAGTCCTTTAGTTGCTGCGTCATCCAAAGGATTTGAGAGCAACACACGCCAACGGCAATGTATTCCGCTTCAGCGGTGGACAAAGCAACGCACGCTTGCTTTTTGCTATGCCATGCAAGTATGGAGCTGCCTAATAGGTCACAAGTCCCACTAGTGCTTTTAGGATCCAACTTACACCCAGCGGCGTCGGAATCGGAGTAGCCTCCCAAGGATAGGGAGGCATCCCTAGGAT
>NW_017724979.1:426638-432172 GCF_001865875.1 Lupinus angustifolius | reverse complement strand
ATTCTTTTGGCAAAGCTTGAAACCTAGCACACATGCAAACACTAAACATAATATCGGGGGGCTAGAAGTTAAATACAATAAGGAGCCGATTATCCCACGATATTTGGTTACCTCAATCGCTTTTCCCTTTTCATCTTTGTCCAGATAACATGCAGATGCCATAGGTGTAGATGCGTCCTTACACTACTCCATGTCGAACTTCTTCAACAATTCGCTAGTGCCTTCGTGAGTAACTTGTAAAGTGTCCCACATTTCCTTGGCACTATGACATTGAGATACCCGAAAGAATTCATCGTAGGATAAGGCCGAGGTAATGATGTTTTTTGCGCGAAGGTTGAACTGGACCTTCTTGCGCTCCTCATCAGTCCATAAGCTTTTTGGCTTTTCTTTCGGTTCGCCATCCACTAAGTGAAGTGGGGTGAAGGGGCCACTGATTACGGATTCCCAAATATCTGAATCAATAGCCTCAACGAATATTTTCATTCAGACTTTCCAGTAGGCGTAACCCTCACCACTGAATACGGGAGGGCGGTTAATGGATGCGCCATCACCGCCAAAGGGGTTGGTGGAACCCATTATAATTCCCTTCGGATCACGCGGATGCGGTTGAGCTAGCACATCGTACTAGCTCTGATACCACTTGTTAGGTATCAATGGCCTATAGAAGAGGGGAGTTGAATAGGTGTAGCGATTAACAATCACCGCTTCTTGAACCAAAACCCAACTCCTGGAAAATAGCCCAGTTAATAAATTAACAACCGGCTTCAATCGATTAACTATTGCACATAACAGAATGATCAGACATGCAACTTGCATAGTAATTAAAACAAAATTGAACAGATATAATACATACATTTTTACGCATAATTATTAAGTATATGGAAGTAAACAAATATACAACTTTTCAATTACAGATTCAATTTATAATGGCAAGAAACATAAAGAAGATAAAGAGAAAAAGAACATTGCAAAAAGGATATTTATCCTGGTTCGTTCTCCTTGTACATATAAGTGATTTCCTCTTAAACTTGATTTATACATTTCAATAGCATCAAATGAGTCCCATAACTCATTCTTACAATCACCTAACATAGATCCATCACTAGATAATCCTCCAACATTCAAAAACAGTTCCTCATCCAATCTAATCATTTCTCCTATAACCATTGAAGCATATACCCCATTCTTATACCGAAAAATACTGTAGAATTCCCTTATGAGTGATGGATAGATTTTACCTTATAACTCCGTAAATTGATTTTCTCCTTGGTCTTCTAACCCATTCGGTAACTCAAACCCTTGTTCCACCATCCGTGCAATATCCACATAGCGAATATAGGTGTGTTTCCTTCCTTGAAATTTGACTAATCTAGCTTCTTGAAGGATTAGAGAGTAGTAGGGGTCACCGTGGTCCTGTCTTCCACCTTGAGTAGAAGAGGAACCTACGTCCACACCTCTTGGACGCTTAGAAGTGGTCTTCACCCTTCTTGGACGTGGTTCACTCATAATTTTCAGGTAATAGAGTGATTAATTGATTCAATAATCGATTTTCCGAATTTGGGATGAGGGTTTCTGAAAGGGGAAAAGCTAGGGCTTTAGATTTGGGTGAAAATGAAGACTCTAGGTAGATGAATGTAATGTATTAGGAATTGAATTTGCTATTTTTGAGGTTGAGATCACTTGATATGAGGAGAGATCCAGAAGGGGGAAGCAAAGAGGTTTTAGGGGTTTAGTGTAAAATAACCCAGAACAACACTAGAATATGTTATATTCTTCCAGTTAATCGATTAAGATGAGTGTAAATCGATTAAGTGTTTTAATTGTTTTCAATTTTCAAAAATTTGTGCCCATGCAATCGATTAAGCAATTTGTTAACCGATTAAAACCAGTTAAAATTTCATTTTCTGGCTACTAGAACACAAATTAATCGATTAAAACACAAAATAATAGATTAAGCACAGAACTGAGACATATTTTAGTGCATTTGTGAGAGTTCTAGGTGATGCTAAGATAATATACTCAAGACACTAACCTAAAAGGTATATGACACACTAAAGAAGTATAAAAACAATCATGAATGAAGTTAAGCATAGGAATCATGCATTCATAACAAATGTCACACATAAGCATATATTAAAGATCAAGATAAGGCATACACCACCCCTAAAGCAAACTAGTTGAGATATTTTTCATCAAGAATGCCATGTTCTCTGTGTAATACAAAGAATGTTTCCCATGGAAGGGGCTTGGTGAAAATATCGGCCAATAGCTTTGAGGTTTCAACAAATTCAAGAATACGATCACCTTTTTGTACATGATCTCTTAAAAAGTGTTGTCTTATTTCAATTTGCTTAGTTTTAGAATGCATAATAGGATTCTTTAATAGGTTGATGGCACTAGCGTTATCACTCTTTATCGGTATTTTCACATGCTTTAGACCAAAGTCTAATAGTTGTTGTTTCATCCATAATATTTGAGCGCAACACACACTAGTGGCAATGTATTCCGCTTTGGCGGTAGACAAAGTAACACATGCTTGCTTTTTACTATGCCAAGATACTAAGGAGATTCCCAAAAGGTGGCAAGTTTCACTGGTACTTTTCCGGTCCAACTTACATCCAGCAAAGTCGGAGTCGGAATACCCTATCAAGGATAATGAGGCATCCCTAGGATACCATAAACCCATAGATAATTTTCCTTTTAGATACTTCATGATATGTTTTACATCACTAAAATCTGACTCCTTAGGTGATGCTTGATATCTCGTGCACAACATACACTAAACATAATATCGGGGAACTAGCAGTTAGATATAGCAATGAACCAATTATGCCTCGATATATTATTACCTCTATACCTTTACCTTGTTCATCCTTGTTGAGATAGCAGGATGATGAAATAGGTGTTGCCGCTTCTTTACATTTGTCCATCTTGAACATTCGTAGAAGTTCCTTGCAATATTTTGTTTGGTGAACGAATATCCCGCTGCTCATCTGCTTTACTTGTGGTCCTAGGAAGAATGTAAATTCTCCCATCATTGACATCTTGACCTCACCTTTCATTAAATAAGAAAATTACTTACAAAGAAAATTGTTAGTTGCACTAAATATTATATCATCAACATAAATCTGTACTAACAGGACATTAATTTTTGATTTTGATATTAAGAGTTTTGTGTCCACTTTGCCCCACATAAACCATTTTTGTAACATAAACTAATCAATCTATCGTACCAAGCTCTAGGAGCTTGTTTTAGACCATATAAAGCCTTTTTGAATTTATAGACACGATTAGGGTATTTAAAGCTTTCAAAGTCGGGCGGTTGATTAACATATAATTCCTCTTGAATGTAGTCATTCAAGAAGGCACTCTTCACATCCATTTTAAAGAGCTTAATATTCATTATAGATGCAAAAGCCAATAACATCCTAATGGCCTTCAACCTTGCAACAGGGGCATAAGTTTCAACGTTGTCGATGCCTTCCTCTTGATTATACCCTTTGGCCTCATTAATGGTCATAGTCTCGAATTGAAATAGAAAGGCTACAAAATTACAAAAGTTACGCAGAGAGTTACGGGTTACCACTCCCATTTAGATCTCACCTATAACCTTTTCAAGTGGATAGTCTTTCTTAGTCTTCCACACCTTTGGTATGTCCCGATGATCTGAACTCCTTTCCTAATCATCCCGAACCTACTTTTCAATCTCCATATGCTTCGTGTATGCATTCTCCAAGGCACCAGAAACGTCATAACACAAGGCTTTCTTCTTCACTTTCGGAGAAGACTCATCAAAGTGTACAGGAATAGATTCTTCAACATGCATTATATATTTGTTAAACACTCGATAAACTTTACTATGAATAGAGTACCCTAAAAATATTCCCTCATCATCTTTCAAGTCAAATTTTCCCAAAATTCTTTTACCATTATTCGATATAAAACATTTACATTCAAAACCGTGCAAGTGTGAGATATTAGTTGTTCATCCTTTTAATAATTTATACGGTGTTTTTATGAGTGTAGGCCTAAGAAGTACTCGATTTATTTCATAGAAATTAGTATGCACCACATCGGGCCAAAAATACTTAGGGACCTTGCTTTCGTTTAGCATTTTCCTTGCTAGTTCCTCTAGAACTCGATTTTTCCTGTCAACAACTGTATTTTGTTGAGGGATTCGAGGAGCCAAATACTGATGTAGGGAAGTGCCAAACATACCTAAGTTTCATACACTTTTATGGCACTTATCCTAAGCATAATTGAGAAAAACCAACTTCAAACAATACTTTTTGAATAAAATATCACAATCTTGTATATTGGTGTTTGTATTTCTTTTTTATGTGTTTTATAGGATTTAGAAAGAAAAATAAAAGAGAATAAAGAGTCATGGTCCAAGTAGAAAAACAAGTCAAACTCAAGGTGCTCAAGCAGGCAGCTCAGCGTGGACCAAGCTACGCTCACCTGATCTGGACACCAGCCTAACTTGGACACAAGCCTGGCTCAGTCAAACCAACCTGGCACAGACCAAGTTGCTCAAGCAAGAAGCTGAGCGAAACTGCTTAACCGCTCAGTCTAGCACCAGACAAAACCTGACACGATTAGAACTCAAGCTTGGCACGGTCAGACACAAGCCTGGCAGACGCTAAAGCTGCTCAAGCAGCAGCTCAACGGTGACACATGTGTGCTCAGCGGTGTGCACCAGACTTGACTTAACCATCAAGAAACCATAAAGTAATGCATGACATCACTTCAAGTAGCCCACCATAGGCTTTTCAGGAGTAGCGAACCACTAGCTTTGGTGAGTCAAGCTTAAGGAGGTGATCAAGCTACTTGACCAAGTGACCAAACCCATGCTGAAGGGTTTGGTCAGCTGCTGAGCGGTGCAAAACAAGTAGCTGAGCGCCCAACACCTTGGCCTATATAAAGGCATGCAATTCTAAATTGTACATTCTACATTCTACATACTTTCTAAATTCTTTCTAGTTTATTCCTCTTCTTTCCTCCATATTTTCCTCTCATTTTAGATAGTTTTTAGGCTAGTTTTAGAGTAGTTTTTAGTTTGTAATTCAAGAGGAGAAAGGAGAAGGAAAATGAGATGCAAAAATCCATTTTGTAATCTCATTTAGAACTTAAAGCATCTAATCCTTGGATGGATGGCTCATGCTCCTCACAATTTCATTTGAATGTTGGTTATGTATTTCTACTCCTTCTTTTATTCTAAATTTGAATTTTAATCATTCAAGTTGGTGCTTTGGTTAATTTTATTTGTTTGAGAAGTTCTTAATGCTCTTTTTATATTGATCACCTAAAAACCAAATTCAAGTCATGAAAAATCACTTATCTCAAACACTTAACAAATAAACTAAGAAGTAGTTGTACTACTTAGTTTATTTTCCAAGTTAAGCATGCTTTTCTTAAGATCTTATATTCATTATTACTTCAATATTAGAGTAGCCAAGATTAGGGTGTGACAACCTAGTCTCTTTGTGGACGTAATATTGTTTAGTAATAAATATAAGTGATCATCATTCTAC
>NW_017724979.1:422014-426538 GCF_001865875.1 Lupinus angustifolius | reverse complement strand
AAGTTGAGAAATATTTTCATCATTCAAAATGATTTTGTCTCCTCAAGAATTCGTTAATATTTAGTTTATGTTTCTTGTTAATTGTTTATATGCAAATCAAATCAAACAACCAAAATATGTTTATCCATTATTTGTGCATTAGCATATTCATATGATTCATTCTCTTAGGCAATTACTTGTGGTTCGACATAACCCTATACTATACTACAATTGAATCTTGAAAGAGGTGTAAATTGTAAAATAGTAAAGTGTTATCAATAAATTTATTCGTTGAAACATCTTTTAACCTTTTTAATATACAAAAGTGATGAAGCTAACTTACTAACTTTTATTTATTGTTGTTTACATTCCACCATTTATTTATTCTTTAATACCAACCTTCCTTAAGGAAGAAGTTTGGTTTGTTAATAAAAGGAATCCGAAAGAGAGTAAATAAATAAAGGTCACTTCACTTTATTATTTTTTGGTTCTTTATTTATTTATTTGTTTCTAACAACTAACTATTCATCACTTTTGTACATTAGAATACCATTCAATGGTATTCATCACTTTCGTACATTAGAATACCATTCCACAAAACCGAGATGGTATTCAAAGGTACTTAATAATCATGTAATAGGGGATTGCTTCGATATCATTCTACAGACGTTAAAATTTATTCTAACAAAGCCGAGATGGGGCAAAGAAGGAATAACTTATTCACATGATTATTAGAAGTAAGTTGTAACTGGAATATTCTTGAAACCATTATACCGGCGTTGGAATTTATTTCAACAAAGCCGAGATGGCAAACAAAGAATAAAACCGAGTTCACTTACTTAAGCAAATAAAGAAAACACACGAAAAGAGAGATATTCCGCTTTCAACAAATCGGCGCCGCTGCTTGGGACGATTTGTTGAGAAGGGTAAACCTCTCACAAAAATAGCTTTCAAGAGATCCCATGCTTCTCCCTAAATTTGTCAAATAGGTGGTTCTCAAATTCCCCACCATGATCACTATGAATATATACTATCTTGTGATCTAATTGGTTTTAGAGCTATTTCGCTAGATTTTTAAAAGATTTAAAAGTGTCACTTTTCATAGCAAGAAACAACGTCCATGTATGTCTAGAAAAGTCATCAACAATTACCAACACATAGTAGCTACCGCCAAAACTCATAATTTGTGATGGTCGAAACAAATCTATATGGAGTAGCTCGAAAGGTCTTGTTGTGGATATCACATATTTAGATGAAAATGAACTCTTTACTTGATTACACTTTTGGCAATTGTCACAAGAGTCTTTTGTTTTGAAATCTACTTTTGGTAGTCCTACAAATAGATGATGCAATGATAGCCTAGCTAGATGCCTTAAATGGACATGTGCTACTCACCTGTGCCACAACTAGATGTCACTCTCTTTACAAATAAATTAATTAGAAAGTAGAATGATGACATCATCCAAATCAATCATGTAGATATTATTTATTTGCTGTTAAATGGCTTGTGAAGCATTGTCAATCCTTCCTACACCTTGTATCCTTCCTCGATTGTTGTCTATATAAGTGAAATAACATTTATCCTTAAGTAAAAAATCAATGAACTTGGATCGGTCACCCATAATATGCCTCAAACATCCACAATCCAAATACCAGTGTTGTCCTTGTGTCTGAGGGCATATCTGCAAAACAATTTACTTAGCTTGTTCAGGTACCCAAGTTATATTGGGTCCCTTCTTATTAGTAATCAAGGGATCTAGTCCCTTTTGCACCCATGCATATCTTCCACTTGGCACACCATATTTTCTAACATAGCAAGATATCGATGTATGACCACATGTACAAGAGTAAAAGCTTGGTAGGTTCATGTTAAGGCACTATGAGATCCTAAAGATCTCATCATATGATAAAGTAGAAGTTATGATATTCTTAGCCTTAAGGTTGTGCTGGACTTTTCGTTTCTCTTCATCAGTCCATAAGCCTTTAGGTTTTTATTTAGGCTCACCGTCCACCAAATTTAGTGGAATAAAAGGACCATTGACAACGGTTTCCCAAATATTCGTGTCGATTGCCTGAATAAAGATTCTCGTATGCACTTTCCAGTAGGTATACCCCTAGCCACTGAATATCGGAGGGCGGTTGATGGATGCACCATCCCCACCGAAATGGTTAGTGGAACCCATAGTGAATATCCCTAGGATCATCGAATAAAGTGGTCAAACTAGCATTCTCATACTAGCCCTGATACCACTTGTTTTGTACCAACAAGGTAAATCACATCTAGAGGGCGGTGAATAGATGTAGTGGATCACTAATCCCTCTTTTCTGACAAGTGTGCAAAACAAAATGCTACTATTGTTAATCGATTATTCACATCTCTAGTTAATCTATTATTAACAGCTTTAATCGATTATATTGTATCTTGTTATTCTTGAAAAACAAATTTCTTGCAATGTAAACAATGGTGATTAACAATCTTTATTTCCCCAATTTGATTCTTGATTTTAACACAAATTAATAATAGTAAGCACAAATCAGAGAAATCAAACACTTAAGAAATGAATAAAGACTGAAATGTAAAAGAGATAGGGAAAGAGGAATGCTCAAGAATTTTTATCCTGGTTTGTTTGCAGGTCCACTTGTAAACTACATACATGCCTCCCCTTCTGATCTTGGGTGATTTTCTTCACTATGGAAAATAATTGTCTTTATACAATCACACATCCAATACACCTTGCAACAACTTCTATCTTGGATATGTTGAGCCCAATCTCTTGGTTTGACCTATCAAGTTGCCTACTCGGATACCCACACCTTTCGCGACTTCATGCCCCCGTGAAGACACAAATTCTATTTTCTCGGTGATACCAACACACTAAGAGAACGATTCCTTGTTTTTCAAACTATTTGTCGAGTTATTGATGCAAACTTAATGCATAGATATAAACTTTGAACTTAACTCTAAAAACCTCTGCAGATCTCTCATAAGAAGCCTAAAATTAAATGTGATGTAATGCAATGGTTTTCCAATGTATGAAAACTAAAGCACTCTTAGAAAAGTTTTTCTCTCTTTTTATCTATTTTCTCTTAAGAAAACAATGCAAGAATTTACAATATCATTCACTCAATGAATAAGCAAGATGATATGAAATTTTTGAACTTAGAATCTTGGTTTTCTTTTTCCTAATGAATGTTATGCACAGGGGTTAAAAAAATACAGCTTTTATATGAAACTGATTTTACCTAATATTAAACGATTATCTACTAACTTAATCAATTAATGTGTTTATGAAAAATTGTTTTTCTGTTAAGGCTTAATCCATTATCAGTCTCTTTAATCGAATAATAAGCCATAAATCTTAGGAAGTTAGCCACTATAACTCCTTTAATCGATTAAACCAATCCTTAATCGATTAAGAAATTTCCATAGACATAATTGATCATTATAATCGATAAATATCTATGAAAATGTTTTTCATTAATGCATGGTAAACTCTCTATATGATGTATGAACATGCAATACATGATTTTGAAATAAATGATACTTTTATACACACAAACCATGTACGCTTAATGCTTATTCATGATTCTCCTTATCATATATGTTTGGATTGTTTGCCTGATTCTCTTTGGATTCATTTTAACCTCTTGTGAGACTTCCACCCAAGGTTTACCTAACCTAGACTCAAAACTAGGCAATCATCTTAGGACTTCTAGAATATTAAAATAATCATAAGTCTATGATGCTGACCTCGAGTGTTTGACATGTCATTTGTTGTGATTCACATATCTTTAAGCTTCCATTTAAGTTCTTGTTTTCATTAAAAATATGTAGGTCAATCACATACGCAACCTTTGACTATTTTCCATGTTATAAAATTATGAAAATCCCTCCATTGCCAAAACCTATTGCAACTAGAGTAAGAAAGTTTGTTTTGTTCAAACGTTATGGTGTACAATGCTAACCTACTCCTTCTAAAATCTTACTTGACCTATCTTCACCTAGAGGGGGTGAATAAGTGGTTCAAATTAGAATAAAACTCGATTTGAAATGCAAAAGATATTCTAAAAACTACTGATTTTAATCGATTAGATGAAGAGTTAATCAATTTACACGAATTAGAATAAAACTTGATTTCAAATATTTTTGGATCTTGATGCACCAAAAAAGTAGTGATTATAATAATCTATATATTTTCTTAAAATGATTATAAAATGTGATTAACACATCAAATTCACTTATACAATGATCACTATGTAGATGATATCAAATAATGCCAAAATGTGATAATTGCAAGTAAAAGTGTAGCATAACAGAGAAGAAATCAAATGAAATGATTGTTACAAACCACTTCTGATCTTGGGAGATTTGCTTCACTAGAAGAAATCAAATGATTGTTACAAACCACTTCTTTACCAAGAGTTCTCTTGGATCTAATAGCTCTTCACCACTTCTAATTAATTATCCCGACGAGACCTCTCTTGGACCTCGAAAGCATACTAGGATTTCTCCCAATTTCTTTCTTTCTCCTAGGTGATACAAAC
>NW_017724979.1:415601-421914 GCF_001865875.1 Lupinus angustifolius | reverse complement strand
AACTTTGTTTGTCCTTATACAAAAGGTGAAAAATATCCAAAAATTAATTTGTCTAAAAATGACGATGATGATCAATATGATTTCAAATGTATAAGCATATCAGAAAAAAATAGTTTTCAATGAGATTTTTCATGATTTATGAATTTTGACACATAATGCTTCAAACCAGAAATCAATGCTTTTGCTTATCAAAATTGTGTCACAATTGACCTAAGCAAATATTTTTCTAACCAAAAAGTGTTTCTTTGTACACAAGTCAAAGTTGGAACTTTTGAGAGTAAGTGTTTCACTCAATTTATCAAGCATTTGTTTGTAGTAATTTGAACTTGTTTCTCAGCTCACCTATTCTCTTAAATTGCATAATTAATCAAAGATCACTAAGGTCTTCTTTTTGGTTGTAATGAGGCTTGATTTGGATAATGGTTTTTCTATATTTTCAAAGTTAAGTTTAAAAAGAGAGCATTTTTGAAAATTTTCTCAATGGAATACTTTACTCTTCTTTTTTCCATTATTTTTTTCCAACCTCTTTTACTTCTTTGAACCTTGGCTTCTATTTTTCTCAATCTTTTTGTTTCTTTTTTTCATTTTTGTTTGAAGATTTAGTTTTTCTTTTTCTTTTAAGAAGCAAAGTCCACCAATTTTCCCCCCAACTTGATTCTTTCAAACTACTCTTTAAAAATTTAATGCTCTCTTAGAACATGTTTCTCAATTTGGTTTTATGGAATAATTTGAAAAAATTGATTTCATTTGTTTGGCTCAAAAGGGGCTTATCAAAGGATGTTCCTAATTTGGTTTGGACTTTTTGGCCTTTGGTTCAACTAATCAAGGAACATGCCTTGATCACTTCTTATCATTTTATGCAATTAAGAGATTTAAAGATTCAAACAAGTTTCATTAGACAAATCAAATGTTGATTCTCACTCATGTGTTTGGCTCACTCCCTCACTTGGTTTGGATTCACACTTTTTAATACAAAAATTATTTGCAAAGATCTTGTTACATAAAATTGAGTTTTCAATTTACAAAATTTTTCAAGTTATGACATTTTGTAACTTTTTTCACAAAAGTTTAGCATACATCTCATTTTTGCTCAATCAAAGCTTAATTTAAAGTATGCCTAACCATTCCTAATCACGTGATCATGCTTCAAAATTTTTGTTTTAGCCATATTTGTTTTCGGTTTTTGAACAAACAAATTTACATTTTACATTTTTACACAATCTAGTGAAGAAAGAATTTTTTTTAAATTACATCAAGTCTTGTCCTCCCTTTTTAAATGAAGGCTTGTCCTCAAGTCTTAATTTTTTTTTGGGATTTACTTGATATGATTTAAAAATTTTGTTTAGTCTTTCTAAAAATAAAAAAAAATAAAAAATAAAATATATGATGAAAGAAATAAATTTTTACCACATACTGGATTGCCTTCCATTTAGCGCTCTTTTAACGTCAATAGCTTGATGTTAGATTTTGGACGATATGCTAATGATCATTGATGATGGAGCCTGATTCATCACCCAAATAAGGTTTTAACCTCTCTCTGTTTACCACCCAAGTTTTTTTGTCTTGGGATCTTTCAACTCAACTGCTCCATATTCTTTTACTTCATTAATGACAAATGGCCCTGTCCATCTGGTCTTAAATTTTCCTGGAAGTATTTTGAGCCTTGAGTTACATAAAAGTACCTTTTGCCCTTGATAGAAGTTTTTCTTTTTAATTCTAGAGTCATGGTACTTTTTTGTTTTCTCCTTATACAGTCTTGAGGATTCATATGCTTGGAACCACATTTCTTCCAATTGATGTAGTTGATCTTGTCTTTTAATATCTGCATCCTTTAAATCAAAGTTTAGAAATTTGTGAGCCCAATAGGCTTTATGCTCCAATTCAACTGGTAGATGACAAGCTTTGCCATAAATAAGTTGATATAGAGTTTTGCCTATTGGTGATTTAAATGCAGTTCTATAGGCCCAGAGAGTATCATCTAGTTTTTGTGCCCAGTCTTTTCATGAAGCAGAGACTGTTTTTTCCAAAATTCTTTTTAATTCTCTGTTTGATACTTCTGCTTGGCCATTGGTTTGTGGGTGTTAAGGTGATGCTACCTTGTGTTTAACATTATAAAATTCTAGGGTTCTTTTTAATTGGGAATTTATAAAATGAGATCCCCCACAACTTATTAATACTCTTGGTGTGCCGAAACGAATAAAAATATTCTTTTTCAAAACATTTATCACAGTTTTTGCATCGGCTTTGGGTGTTGCTAATGCTTCCACCCAGCTGGAAACATAGTCACAGCTGCCAAGATATATTCATTTTAAAACGATGATGGGAAAGGTCCCATAAAGTCAATGCCCCAACAATCAAAAATTTCTATTTCTATAATATTTTGTAAAGGAATTTCACTTTGTTTCCCAAGTCCCCCAGACCTTTGGCATGCATCACACTTTTGGACATACAATTGGGCATCTTTATAAATAGTTGGCCAAAAGAATCCAGATTAAAGTACTTTTGCCGCGGTTCTGTTCCCATTGTAATGTCCCCCATAGGCCGAATTATGGCAGTGTCATAATATTTTATGTGCCTCATTTTCATCAACACATCGTCTAATAATATTATTAGTTCCTTCTTTAAATAAGTAAGGTTCATCCCAGGCATATTGATTCACTTTTTTGAGAAAAAGTTTGTTTTGCTGATAATTAAAGTGTTCAAGAATTATACCTGAGGCTTTATAATTTGCTATATCAGCAAACCATGGTCTTGTTGAAGTTGAAATAGCTTTTCATCAGGGAATGTTTCTTCTATTTCTTGTTCTCTTAACGCGACTTCTGTATTAACCAATCTTGACAAATGATCTGCCACTTGGTTTTCTTTACCACTCTTGTCGCGGATTTCTAAATCAAATTCCTGCAAAAGCAACACCCATCTAATTAATCGTGGCTTGGAATCGGCTATCTTTAGATGATATTTGATTGCGACATGATTAGTATAAACAATTACTTTTGCCTCAATCAAATAGCTTATAAATTTTTCCAATGCAAATACTATTGCTAGCAGTTCTTTTTCAGTTGTAGCATAATTAATTTGTGCTTCATTTAGAACTTTGCTAGCATAGTGTATTGCATGAAATACCTGTTCCCTTCTCTATCCTAGAACAACACCAACTGCATAATCGCTTGCGTCGCACATTAGTTCAAATGGGGATTTCCAGTTTGGTGCAGTAATGACAGGAGCAGTTGCCAAGCATGATTTTAATTGTTTAAATGCTTCTAAACGTGAATTATCAAAATTAAAGTCAGAATATTTTAAGTGTAAGTTGCATAAGAGCTTAGCTATTTTGGAGAAATCCTTGATAAATCTACGATAGAACCCAGCATGTCCGAGAAAGCTTCTGATTCCTCTAACATTTGTTGGAGGAGGCAGCTTCTCGATCACTTCTATCTTAGCTTTATCAACTTCTAATCCTTTAGCTGAAATTTTGTGCCCAAGTACAACTCCTTCAGTGACCATGAAATGACATTTTTCCCAATTCAGAACCAAATTAGTCTACTCGCATCTTGCCAAAACTGTCTCCAAATTTGTTAAGCAAGCTTTGAAAGAGTCTCCCAATACAGAAAAATCGTCCATGAAGACCTCGATGCATTTCTCCACCAAATCAGTAAAGATAGCCAACATGCATCTTTGACAAGTTGCAGGAGCATTACATAGTCCAAATGGCATTTTTCTGTATGCATAAACACCAAATGGACATGTAAATGCTGTCTTTTCTTGGTCCAATGGATCCACATCAATTTGATTGTAACTGAAATACCCATCCAGGAAACAGTAGAAGGCTTTTCCGGCTAATCTTTCCAACATTTGATCCATGAAGGGTAGAGGAAAATGGTCTTTTCTTGTGGCGGTGTTAAGTTTGCGGTAATCAATGCAGACTCTCCAACCAGTAATAGCTCTGGTCGGAATGAGTTCATTGTTTTCATTTCAGATTACCGTTATCCCTCTTTTTTTCGGCACCACTTGGACTGGACTTACCCATTTGCTATCTGAGATGGGGTAAATCCTGAAAGCCTCTAACGTTTTTACAATCTCTTTCCTTACTACTTCCTTCATTGCCGGATTAAGTCTTCTTTGTGGCTGAGCACATGGTTTGTAATCATCTTCCATCCTGATTTTATGCATGCAATATGATGGACTGATGCCTTTGAGATCTTTTAAGGTCCACCCCAGTGTTGCTTGATGCTTTTTCAAAACTTGTATAAGTTTTTCTTCTTCCAATTTGGACAACTCACTATTAATGATAACTGGATTGTTGGCTCCCCCATTTAAGAAAACATATTTCAAATGGGACGGTAATTCCTTCAGCTCCAGTTCTGATTCTTTTTCAGCTGGTCCATTTGGATTTTGGTGGAGAAATAATTCATCAGAAAAATGTCTGATGATTTGTTCCTCCACTCTATTTTCTTGTATCTCCGAGGATTTGTCAGGTTGAGGGTGTTCTGCACAAATTTCTTCAATAACATCTAGTTGCAAACATTGCCCTTTATCCTTCGGATGATGCATCGCATGGAAAATGTCAAATTCGATTTCGTCGTCCGCAACTCGGACTAGTAATTTGCCATTTTCCATGTCGATCCCCATTTTTGCTGTCCTCATAAAGGGTCTCCCTAAAATGAGCGAGATCTTCGTATCTTCACTTATGTCAAGGACAGCAAAATCTTACGGGATCAAGAATTTGTCCACTTTGACCAGAACATCCTCTACAACCCCTTCAAGATATTTTATGGATATATCTCCTAGTTGCAAGGACATCCTTGTAGGTTTTAATTGAATTCTTCCAATTCATTTCATCTTGGACAGTGGCATCAAGCTTACGCTGGCTCCAAGATCGACAAGAGCTTTGCCTACGAACACATTTCCATTAGTAACTGGAATGGTCACACTTCCTGGATCTTTAGATTTGTGAGGAATGTTTGTTTGAAGAATCGCACTACAAGTGGCATGGAGTGAAATAACTTATTTTTCTTGATAACTCCGTTTTTTGGATAGCACTTCTTTAATGAACTTGGAGTAAATTGGCATTTGCTCCAAGGCCTCAGCAAAAGGGATGTTGATTTGCAAAGTTTTGAATATTTCCATGAATCTTGCAAACTGTTCTTCTTTTTTGGCTTTTAACGGAGCTATCGAGTAGGGTATTTTTTTCTGTACTAGTGAGTTTGGCTTTTCTTCTTTTCTTACCTCACTAGTCTCTTTTTCTTTTTCTTCTTCTTTATTTTCTTTTTCTTCTTTTTTATTTTCGTTTCATCTAATCTTCCTTTTTTTTTCAATTCCACCAACTATCTTTCCACTTCGAGTTGTAACACTTTCACAAAATTCTGACTTGACCAGATAAGTTTTTGTCAAGCTGTTGATTTGTTCTTCTATTTTTGTGAGAGCATCATTGGTGTTTTGTTAATGGTTGATAGTGGTTTGCATGAATTGGTCGAGAATTTTCTCCTATTCGTCATGATAAGTGGGAGTTGATTGGAAAGCATAGACATTTTGATTGTTTTCACAATTATTGCACCAAGAACTTGCTCTGTTGGTTTGCTTTATTTGTTCAGGAAGATCTTGAATATTTTGATGGACCATATTGAGCCTAGATTGAAATTCTCTGATTAATTGCTCAATTTCCTGTTGCAGATCAACATGTTGGTCCATGTCTGAAAATTTGAGATCAAAACGAATCGTTTTGTCTATTTCCAGATGAAAGGAGATTAGTATGTAAAGAAATCATAATGTACATCTTTCTAGAAATTAAAATAACTTGTACAAAGGCAAGAATAATTTGATGTACATTTATTTGATTAATGACATATAAATATGAAATGTTTTATTATTGAAGCAATTCCCCGGCAACGGCGCCAATTTGTTGAAAGCGTATTCGGTGTTTTGTTGGGAGTTTTCTCCTCTCAACAAATCGTCCTGACAGTAGTGTCAATTTGTTGAAAGATTAATACTCTCATTTTCGTTATGTTCTTTTTTTTGTTTAAGTAAGAGAACTCGGTTTTACTCTTTGTTCACCATCTCGGCTTTGTAGAAATAAATTTCAACGCCGATATAATGGTTTCAAGAATATTCCAGTTACAACTTACCTCTTTAATAGTCATGTAAATAAGTCATTCCTTATTTGCCCCATCTCAGCTTTGTTAGAATAAATTCTAACGCCAGTACAATGATACCGAAGCAATTACCTATTACATAATTATTAAGTACCTTTGAATACCATCTCGACTTTGTGGAATAAATTCCAACACCGGTTTAATGGTATTCTAATATATAAAAGTGA
>NW_017724979.1:414865-415501 GCF_001865875.1 Lupinus angustifolius | reverse complement strand
AAGAATAATAAATTTAGTGACTTTTATTTATTTACTCCCTTTCAGGTTCATTTTATTTAACAAACCAATTTTCTTCTTTAAGGAAGATTGGTATTTAAGAATAAATAAAATGCGGAAAGTAAATAACAATAAATAAAAGTTAGTAAGTTTGTTTCATCACTTTTGTATATTAAAAGGTGTTTTCAACAAATAAATTTATTGATAACACTTTACTATTTTACAATTTACACTTCTTTCAAGATTGAATTGTAGTATAGTATAGAGTTATGTCGAACCACAAGGAATTGCCTAATAAAATAATTCATATGAATATGTCAATGCACAAATAATGGGTTAAGCATATTTTGTTGGTTTTTCGGTTTGATTTGCACATAAATAAATTAACAAGAAAAATAAACTAAGTATTCACAAATTCTTGAGGAGACAAGATCAATTTGAATAAGGAAAATATTTCTCAACTTTTTATGAGTTTGAACTACTTAGACAAGTTCTTATGTTTTACTTTGATTAACTCCAAACACCAAGTTCTAAAATCCTCCTTTTAGTGTATGTCCTAAAATGGTAGAATGATAATCACTTATATTTATTACTAAACAATATTACGTCCACAAGAGACTAGGTTGTCACACCCTAATC
>NW_017724979.1:409453-414765 GCF_001865875.1 Lupinus angustifolius | reverse complement strand
CTAAACTAAAACTACAAAACTTACTTGAAATTAAAGCTCTAAACTAAGAAATGAAGAGAGAACTTCAGAGAGAGGTTTCTAGTGAGAGATTTCTTTGTTTCAAGTGTTTTTGATATATATTGCTCGAATGAAATGGTCTCTTATTTATAGGCCTCTCTGCTGGACCACTGAGCTGCTTGGTTGGACCACTGAGCTGCTTGGTTGGACCGTTGAGCAGCTGACCAAACCCTTCAGCATGGGTTTGATCCCTTGACCAAGTAGCTTAGTCACCTCCTTGTGCTTGACTCATCAAGGTAGTTGTGGGCTATGAAACCAGCTATTGTGAGCTACTTGAGGTGAGGTAATGGATGACTTCATGGTTTGCTTGATGGTTAAGTTAAGTCTGGTGCACACCGCTCAGTGCACCTGCTAAACCGCTAAGCTACTTGTTTAGCAGCTTCTGACCATGTTGACTGGGACGTGGCCTAGTGCTTGCTGATCTGGTCAGGAGTCTGGTTCTCCGCTGAGCTGCTTGGTTGGACCGCTGAGCTACTTGTTCAGCAGCTTGGGCTTGTGCTAAGCTCGTGTCTGACCGTGTCAAGCTGAATTTCTGACCATGCCAGGTCTAGTCTAGTGCTAGGCTAAGCGGCTAAGCAGGTCCGCTCAACTTCCTGGTTGAGCAGTTTGGTCCAAGTCAGGTTGGTGGCCATGTCAAGCTAGTGTCCAGGTCAGCTCAGCGGGGCTTGTTCCACACTTAGCTGCCTGGTTGAACATCTTGATTTTTGACTTCTTTCGCTTTGTTGACCATGAGTCTTTCTTTCTTCTTTTCTTCATTCTAAATCCTACAAAATACATAAAAAAGAAATACACATACAAATATACAAGATTGTGATATTTTATACAAAAAGTATTATTTTAAGTTGGTTTTTCTCAATTACGCTTAAGATAAGTGCCATAAAAGTGTATGAATTTTACATATGTTTGGCACTTATCAATACCTCACACCCTCAAAGAACAAATCCACAAAACCGATCGTAAAAGATGTGTAAAATTTTCTTTTGCACCTTCAATGTGCTAAAACATTCACTAGCAATTTAGAACACAACCCATTGATGAATGTTACATACATAGGTGAAAGTGAATGAATAAGATTCACAAAAGGAATTCTTTGAAAATAACATGATATAAAAAATACTCTTTTCAAATATAGTCAAGAACTCTCTTTTTCACATGAAATGTTTTATCTTTTCTAAAAAAATCACTCTTCAAAACGTGAATCGCTTTTGCATTAAGTTTTTGTTTTAGTCAAGTTTTTCTTGGATGCCTTTGCATATGGGAAAGGATGGTAAAATACCATTCACTTTGAAAATTATTCTATTGGGGGTAGTTGAATAAATTTTCACTTAATTGATTAACGTTTCTTTAAAACGTCCAATATTACAAAACAAAAGGTGACTTAATCGATTAACCAAGTCCTTAATTAATTAGTTAAAGTAATAATCAATTAATGATTTTCTAAAAATACTTAGTTGATTATGCATGAATCTCTAACATGAATGATATATGCATGATGCATGACTTTGAAAAGAATATACGTATAAGTGCCCAAAATCATGTATGCATGCTATAATATGTTTTAAGTCATATTATGTATGAAAAATCTCTTTTATGCAATATGCTCATATTGTGTGAGATTTATCAAAAGGTTCACCTAACCTAGACTCTACCCATTCAAAGCATCTTAGGACCTAAAATGAAAATAATTACTCTTAAAGTTGGTAATGAAACAAAACTTCAAAACACAAGACAACAACCTTCCCCCCTTTTGGCATGATAAAAAAGCATATATACAGTAAAATGTTAGTCAAAAGTCATGACATGAGCATATATTTAAACAACTTAATCGGTTAGGCATGATATTAATCGATTAAGCAGGATTAGAATTCAAGGAAAATGCAATTTAAGCTATAGTTAATCGGTTACATATGCTATTAATCAACTAAAAAGAGACATTTCAGCAAATTTATAAAAGTTTCTTGATTTTCTTTGGTTATTCAATTTATAAGCATCATAGGTTAACAAATATACCAATTTTATTGACAAGGTAGTAAGAGACAAAATAAATATAAACCATAATGCACATCCATTTCAAACACAAAATAGTTAACACAAGTCAAAATACACATATGCTAAATCGAAAGAAAATAGAAAATTATAACCAAATATAGAGTCATAAGAGTATAAGTAAAATTAGCAATGACATAAACAAATACACACCCTAGACTAATCCAACTAGGAATACTAATGGTTTCCCTAATTATACTAGCTACTAGGAGGTGGTTGGAAGAAGCCGCTAAAGGTGTTGAACATAAAGCTAAGCTATCCTAAGCAAGTCTAAGTTTCCATTTTTGTCTATGCAACTTCCCCATGAGCCTTTCCTCCATAGTTTGCATCCTATTCTTCATGGCTTGAATTCCATTGCCAATACGCTCATTGAGATGTTGTTTCATAGCGTCCAAATGAGTCAAAACGAAAGATGGTGCTTGAGGCATAATAAGAACCTCATCCAATTGCGATGCTTGGGTTTGCTCAGCTGGAATAACATTTTCGTCCTCATCTGAAATCTCAACAGTATTTTGATGATCCTCCTAATACTTCCACACTCCACTATATTTATAGATACTCATCTTGAGGATTAGACTATCATCAATGAGATGCTACATGTGATTCACAACAATAAAGTCCTCATTAGTGGTGTCAATGCCAACATGTTTAGTGGCACGTAATATGAAAATCCCATAGACCAGCAATCTAGATGAAGATGAAGCGATGTGAGACATCACCTTTAGAATCTCAACAGGTCAATTCACCATGATTCCTTCTTTCAGAGCATACAAGAGCTTCAAATCATTACCCGTTGATTGAACATGGTTGGTGTATCGTTGAACCAACACATAAGCAATAATGTAATGGAGAAGCCTGTTCTCAAAAGTCATGGAATCGGCTTTGGTCAACATAACTTGCATATAGCTGTGTGGTCCTCTTAAGCACGACGTATACATTTCGGTTGAATCATACGAGTTCCATAATTCGTTGTCGCAGTCACCTAGAGGAGAGCCATCACTGGTTAGGCCTCCATTGTAATCAATATTAATTGTAAAACACTAACATACCTCTTATCCTTGTATTGAAAGTTTATATAGAATTCCCAAACTAGAGAAGGGTAGATGTTTCCATTTAATTCCAAAAATGTGTTAGCCCATGGAGTCTCTAATTCTAGCGGGAATTGAAAGTATTGCTCCACCATCCACAACATATTTGCATATCGAATATACGTCTACTTTCTGTTAGGTATCAGTGGTTACAATACACCTAGAAGGAGGGGTTGAATAGGTGTAGCGGTTAGAATAGCCGCTTTTCGAAAACTCAACACTTAATGCTGAATCACCCCTAATTAATCGATTACAGGATGAAGATAATCGATTAACAGAACCAACTTAATCGATTAACAGAACAAGGATAATCGATTAACGCAACAGTCTTAATCGATTAAAACAGAAACAGTAAGCTTAGACAGATTCGATTAATTGCACAACAGTTAACCGATAATGAAACGAATAACAGAGCTTACAGATTTTTTATCAGAGTATCATTCAGTATAGTACAAGTACAGAATGTATCAATTAATTCTACTATACTAGATAATCGATTAAAAACAGTAAAGAGAGAGAGAGAGAGAGAGAGAGAGAAATCCTGCAACGCGAATTTTTATCCTGGTTCGTTTGCTTGTCCACTCCAAACTACATCCAGGCCTCCCGGCTGACTTGGGAGATTTGCTTCACTATAATTGAAGCAATGTATTTACACGCACATCATCCAATTACAACACTTAGAAAATTACAAGAAAACAAAGAAACCTATTCTATGGTTTGACTCCCTTCCTACCGACAAAGAAAACGTTTCTTTCGGCGTAGCCCCAGCCAAGAATCTCTGTTCTTTCCTTTTCTAAAACTCTAAGCAATTATGAAGAAACACTCAATCTCTAAGGTGATAAGACACCACGAGATTCCCTTGTTACAACAATTACACAACAAAATAGAAGAGTAAAATCAAGCTAAAACAAAGCTCAAATATGACAAGAAGGCTTTACTCTAAAACACCTAATACAAGTTCATGCAAAATGACAATGTATTAGTATGAAAACAGAAGTTACAGAATCTAAAAAACTTCACAAAAAGCATCAATAATATGCATGAACATGTGAGGGAAAATATGAGAAATTATAACATGAAATGCACTCAATCCTAAAGCATAGAATCTCTCCTTTCTAAACTCACAAATGCACTAACAACTAGATGCAAAAAATATCACGTAAAATGCTAACTCTCTAATAAATGCAACATGCAACTTATGAGATTAATTCTGAAAACGCAGTTTATAAAGAATCAGTTCAGAAGCCCAGTTAATCAATTAAAAGCTCTCTTAATCGATTAACGTTGTTCAAAAACGTTAACTGATTCTGTTTTTCAAGTTTTCAGTTTCAACAACTTTTCAAACAGTTAGATTAATCGATTAACGTATGCCTTAATCGATTAACAGCATTTTTAAACGTGTTCTAGTAGCAACAACTTTTCAAAGCAGTTGGGTTAATCGATTAAAGTATTCGTTAATCGATTAACAACATTTTACATGTGTATTTTTAAATACAAAACCTCAAATACGTTATGCACTTAGTTCATACATGTTTAACACTTAGTTTATGCCTAGAATGCACATATACATGTATTTATGTAATGCATGAACATATTATGAATGACATATCTCAAAGATGAAATGATTTAAAAAGATTTATGCATATGAGACATGTATTAAGTGCTTTAAGTCTTGACTCAACTTAAACTAGATTCTAGTCTAAGCCTAGTACCAATTAAAGACTTAAGCACATTGATTTGTTGGTGATCTTCAAGCTCTTATTAGCACAAGTTGTCCTCATCAAAACCATGACATATAAAGAGAGCTTTCCAAAGTGTTCCTCTTGACATGCACACTTTCAATCTCCCCCTTTTTGATGATGACAAACACTACATCAACTTCATCAATTCTAATAACAATTGTTTGATGAATAAGCTTGAAGATTGTGTTGGCATGATTGATATGATGCGCAAATATATCGGAAGCTGTTATTACGATCAACCTGCACAATCAAAAAACAACAAAACAACCTTTCTCCCCCTTTTGACATTATCAAAAAGATAACCCAGGTCAAAAAAGCTAGGAAGAGATATGAGTTAATCATAAAACAAAGTTAATGAATTAATTTGGGTTTTAACAAA
>NW_017724979.1:407115-409353 GCF_001865875.1 Lupinus angustifolius | reverse complement strand
CCAGGAAATTTGATCTATCACCTGTCATATGCCTCGAACACCCACTATCTAAGTACCATTTTTGTCCATGTGTTCGGAGACATACCTGCAAAATAGATTACTTACTTTTCTCAGGTACCCAATTGGTGTTGGGTCCTTTTCTGTTAGTGATTAGGGAATTATCTCCCTTCTTTTTCCATACATAAACTCCGCTAGGTATACCATACTTTTTGATATAGCATGAATGATAAGTATGACCATATGTGTTACAATAAAAACAAGTAGGAGAATGCTTATGATATTTGTTTTTAGTTTGAGCTACCGGTTTTCTATATGGTCGCTTCTTTTTAGCAGTGCGAGTATAACCTAGACCAGTTCGATCACCAACATTTCTAGTTTGATTAAGCAGGTTATCTAATTGCAGTTTACTGTTTGTGAGACGTGTGAGTTTTTCATTTAGTTTAAAATTGTCCTCTTGCAAAGTCTCGCAAGTCTCACAGACAGGTTTTTGACATAAGTTATTAGCAGAGCAGTTACATGAGCTACAAGAATAGATGAGATCTAAAGTTTCATTTTCCAGTTTTAATTCATCTAATTCTTTTTGCAATTGGCTTATTTGTTTTTCATTTATTAGGATTACCCTTTTTCTATCAATGTTAATTCTAGCCAATTTCTTTAGTTCCTCATGCAACTCGACATAAGCTTCATACAACACATCAGAAGGACGTAAGTCATCCAAAGTGGATGAGGTGTCAGAATATACCTCATGATTGTCCTCGCGTGAGTCTGAATTTGTATCGTTGTCAGATCTACCCATCAAACACAGCTTTGCTGACTTTTCCTCACTAGAGGTGCTCGATGTCGATTCCTCCTCAGGTACATCCCAAACGATGTAAGCTTTCTTGGATTTGAAGTCCCTGGGAGTGCTCTTCTCTGAATCAACCTTCTTTAGATAGGTTGGACACTGAAATCTCATGTGTCCTACTTTTCCACACTCGTGGCAAGTGAAGCGATCCTTGTTATTCTTGCCTTTACTGGTTGACTCTTTCGCTTCCTTCTTTTGAAACTTTTTGAGTCCTCCTTTTCTTTTAATGAATTTGCTAAATTTACGGACTAGGAGACCCATAGTTTCATCATCTAGATCGGAATCAGATTCATCATCAATTTTCTCTTCTTTGTCTTTGGAGGTCGTGGCCTTCAAAGTGATGCTCTTCTTCTTCCGGTCTGATTCTTCATTCATGGTCAAGCGACCCAGCTCCATTTCGTGCTCTTGAAGCTTTCCAAATAAAGTAGCTAAAGGCATAGAGTCCAAATCTTTAGACTCAACAATTGCAGTCACCTTTGGTTGCCATCTCCTGTCAAGACAACGCAAAACTTTATTAGTTAGTTCACCTCTAGCAAATGATTTAAATGAATAACTATATGAGTAAATCGCTTTAGCATATCAGATATTGATTCGCTAGGTAACATGTGAAATAACTCATATTCGTGGGTCAGTGCATTTAATCTTGCGCACTTGACTTCGCTAGTGCCTTCTTGAGTCACTTGTAAAGTGTCCCACATTTCTTTCGCATTATGGCACTGTGAGACCCTGAAGAATTCATCATAGGATAGGGCCGATGTGATGATATTTTTGGCGCGCAGGTCATGCTGGACCCTCTTGCGCTCATTATCGGTCCATAAGCTTTTCGGCTTATCTTTAGGCGGATCGTCCACAAGATGCTGTGGAACGTAAGGGTCATTGACTACGGATTCCCAAATATCCGAGTCTATGGCTTCAATAAAAATTTGCATGCGCACTTTCCAGTAGGCATACCCTTCACCACTGAATATTGGTGGTCGATTAATGGATGACCCATCACCACCAAATGGATTTGAAGAACCCATTCCTTTTCCCTTTAGGATCACGAATACGCGGTTGAGCTAGCACTTCGTACTAGCTCTGATACCACTTGTTAGGTATCAGTGGTTACAATACACCTAGAAGGGGGGGTTGAATAGGTGTCGCGGTTAGAACAGCCGCTTAAACTCAACACTTAATGCTGAATCACCCCTAATTAATCGATTACAGGATGAAGATAATCGATTAACAGAACCAACTTAATCGATTAACAGAACAAGGATAGTCGATTAACGCAACAGTCTTAATCGATTAAAACAGAAACAATAAGCTTAGACAGATTCGATTAATTGCACAACTGTGAACCGATAATGAAACGAATAACAGAGCTTACAGATTTTTTATCAGAGTATCATTTT